>NC_053025.1:358593987-358735026 GCF_003073215.2 Triticum urartu
CTCCCTCTTTGTGTATAGCTTGCATATTATGAGAGAAAAGGCATTAGAATTACTCCAAAAAGCATTATTATGGATAAAACATCATAAATAATGGTAAGAAAACATGATGCAAAATGGACGTATCATGGCCCGGAAGGCTCTGGAGGCCCGGAGAGCTCGTGAGGGTCCAGCATCTCCTCTGTCGGGACCGCCTGGTGCCGCGCCTCGTGGGCCACCGAGGCTCCCTGCAGGAGGCCCTGATACAAGGAGGCCACATTCTGCAGGCCGAACGACATGCGGACGTAGCTGCAGGGGTAGCTGATACGTCTCCAACATATCTATAATTTATGAAGTATTCATGCCATATTACAACAATTTTATATGATTTTGGTATGATTTGATTTGAACTAACCGGACTGACGTTGTTTTCAGTAGAACTACCGTGGTGTCATTTTTTGTGCAGAAATAAAAGTTCTCGGAATGGGCTGAAATTTTACGGTGATGTTTTATGGACCAAAAGAGACCCCCTGGGCATCGGAGTTGGGCCAGAAGAGTCATGAGGCGATGGCAAGGTAGCGGGTCGCGCCCTACCTCTGGGAGGGTGCTCCTGTCTTGCCGCAGCCTCGTGGAACCCCTTGACATGATATCGACGCCAAAAATTCCTATAAATACCAAAAAAACCCAAAGAGAAACCTAGATCGAAAGTTCCGCCACCGCAAGCCTCTGTAGCCATGAAAAATCATTCTAGGCCCTCTCTGGCACCCTGCCAGAGGGGGCCATCATCGCCGATGGCCAAGGAGGAGGAAGATAGAGGGGGGCATCATCACCATGGAGGCCAAGGACCAGAGGGAGAACCTCTCCTCATCTAGGGGGGGGGCCATGGAGGAGGAAGCACAAGGGGGAGACCCTCTCCCCCTCTCTCGGTGGCACCGGAGTGCCACTGGGGGAACCATCGCCACGGTGATGGTCTTCATCAACATCACCATCTTCATCACCTTCCTCATCTCTTTTACGTGGTCCACTCTCCCGCACCTAGCTGTAATCCCCTACTTGAACATGGTGCTTCATGCCACATATTATGATCCAATGATGTGTTGCCATCCTATCATGTTTTGAGTAGATTTTTTTGTCTTTTGGGTTGACCGATGATCTAGATTGGTTTGAGTTGTATGTTTTATTTTGGTGATGTCCAATGGTGCCTTCCGTGCCGCGCACATGTGAAGGATTCCCGCCATAGGGTCTTGCAATACGTTCATGATTTGCTTATAGCGGGTTGCCAGAGTGATAGAAGCTTAAACCCGAGTAAGGGGGTTGTTGCATATGGGATAAAGGGGACTTGATACTTTAATGCTATGGTTGGGTTTTACCTTAATGATCTTTAGTAGTTGTGGATGCTTGCTAGAGTTCCAATCATAAGTGCATATGATCCAAGTAGAGAAAGTATGTTAGATTATGCCTCTCCCTCATATAAAATTGCAATAATGATTACCGATCTTGTTAACAATTTCCTAGGACAATTCCGCACACCGACCCATCATTATTCCACACTCGCTATTTGTAATATATTATAATATATTCTAAATTTATGGTAACAGCACCTATTTTGTATTTTAGTTCTCCGATATCATGCAAAGCTATCCTCTTCATACCCACAACATAGTTTTATTTCTCATTTCTAGTTGGAAGCAAAAGTTCGGTGTACGTAGAGTCGTATCAGTGGCAGATAGGACTTGAGAGAATATTGATCTTACCTTTAGCTCCTTATGGGTTTGACACTCCATACTTCTCACTTCTACCTTTGGAAATTGCTACGATGATTGCTTGCACTTGGGGATTATCAAGCTCTTTTCTAGCGCCGTCGCCAGGGAGTAATAGCGTGGGATCGATATTCTCATGTGTACTTGTTTGCTTTCTTCACTAAGTAGATTGTTGTTTTCCCTTTTGTTTTTGTTTTCTCTAATTGTGGGTGAAACAAACAAACAAAAATTAAAATAATGCAAAATACAAAAAGAAATTACTTGCCTCTTATGCCTAAAAACTTTTTCAAAAAGAGAAGTGATTGGAAGGTTATGCATTGAAGAAGTGAGGGTCGACCCTGAACACTTGTGTTCATGCTCATGGAAACAATGTAGAATTTTTCATGGAAGTTTCTAAAAAATAATTATCCCCTTGTATTTATCCATTGTATTATAAAACTAATGTGCCAAGGTCTGGCTTTAGAATGTTTAAATTGCTTGTTTGGTGTGTGCAGCAGAAAAAACAGAAACTTTTGTTGTAGTAATTGAATTTACATTTTATACCTGAGCATGATAAAATCTTGAATTTTTTACAAAGTACTTCTATGAATTTTTTTTATTTTTTTACTAATATTTTATAATTTTTTGAGTTACATAAGTATACGAAATTTCCAGATTGCTACAGACTATTCTATTTTTTACAGATTATGTTTTCTATGCGTTGTTCGCTTATTTTGATGAATCTATGGGTTGTATCGGGGGGTATGAACCATGGTGAAGTTGGAATATAGTAGATATAATGCTAATATGAAATTGGAATGAGTTTGCAACAATACATAAAAGTAGTGATTTGCTTTATTATACTAACGGATTTCACAAGGTTTTTGTTAAGTTTTGTGTGGATGAAGTATTCCAAGATCGAGGAGTTATTGATATGAGAAGAATAAGGAGAGGAAAGAATTAAAGCTTGGGGATTCCCAAGGAACCCCAAGTAAATATTTCAAGGATACTCAAGCATCTAAGCTTGGGAATGCCCCGGCTGGCATCCTATCTTTATTCCTCAACAATTATCGGTATACCTTGGTTTTTGTTTTGTTCACATGATATGTGTATTTTGAGTTTATTTTTCCTTTTTTTCCTTTATGCACCATGCTAGTATGAGATAGTCCTTCATTGATTTATAGAATGCTTTAGGCGCTTCACTTAAATCTTTTGAGTATGGCTTTATAGAATGCTCTTTGTGCTTCACTTAAATCTTTTGAGTATGGCTTTATAGAATGCTTAATGTGCTTCACTTATATATTTTGAGCTTGGATGTTAGTAAATCTCTACTGATTGTAGAATGCTCCATGAACTTCACTTATATCCTTTGGAGTATGAATTAGACTATCATCAAAATTGGGCTTGGAAGAGTATCATTAAAATATCATGCCTAGCTAGGGGCGTTAAACAATAGCGCTTGTTGGGAGGCAACCCAATTTTATTTTTATGTGTTTGGTTTTTGGTTCTGTTTTTCAATAAATACACATTACTACCTCTGTAGTAATTTTGTTTTGGTGTTTTAATTAGTGTTTGGGCCAAGTAAGACCTTTGGGATGGCTTATGGTGATAGTTGATTTGATCTTGCTAAAAATAGGAACTTTTGCCCCTAGTAAAATAATTTTAAAAAATCACAGAAGTGTGCTTTTGAACTGCCATTTTTACTAAAGATTTATATACAAATTGCCTAGGTTGTCCTAATTTTTCCAAAATTTTGGAGTAACAGAAGTACGGTTGTTGCTCAGATCATTGCAGACTATTCTTTTTTTGACAAATTCTGTTTTCAATGCATAGTTTGCTTGTTTTCTAGTTTCTATGGCTTATATTGATCAATATAAATTGTAGATAATATGGTATAGTAGTCATTGTTCGAGAACAATTATGAATCTTACCTTGACAGTACCAAAGTGAATTATTTGTCTTTATCATACTAACCCATCTCATGAAGTTCCATTAAGTTTTGTGTGATTGAAGTTTTCAAGTTTTGAGTGAGATGCCGATATGAGGAGAATAAGGACTGGAAATACCCTAAGCTTGGGGATGCCCAAGGGACCCCAAGGTAATATTCAAGGAAGACTCGAGCTCCTAAGTTTGGGGATGCCTCGGAAGGCGTCCCCTCTTTCATTTGCAAAACCATCGGTATACCTTACTCGAAGCTATATTTTTATTCGTCACATGATATGTGTTTCGCTTGGAACGTATTTTAATTTTACTTTTTGTTTGGATAAAATCATAGGATCTGAAATCTTGAATGAGAGAGAGTCCTCACATGGATATTTAACTACTTGACTACTCATTGTTCTTCACTTATATCTTTTTGGAGTAGTATGTCATTTACTCTCATGCTCCACTTATATCTTATGAGTAAATGGTTGAATGAATTGAATATCATGAATCTGAAATTATATATGCTTCATATGCTTATCCCATGGGGAGTAATGAATTCACATATAAGAAGTATAGGTGGTAAAATTTATTGAAAGTTAGCAAACACAACATTGGTCACTTGAACAATTCATGAAAGAATATTGAAGGAACAGAGATTTCACATATAAATATACTATCTTGGACATCTTCTATGATTGTCAACCCCATTAATTATTTTAAAACTTGAGCAAATGAGTTGAAGTTGGACAAGGAAGACAACGCAAAGAGTTATGTTTGGGTATATTTGCATAGAAGTTATATTGTTAAGGATCCTCTAAGATGTGGTGCTTGCTTAGGATCTTTTGCTAGCCAAAATTTTGGACTAAGTAGAGATACTACTTGTGCATCCAAAACCCTTAAACCCTGTTTCATGCCATGAGTGTCCACCATATCTACATATGGATTGAATAAGATCTTCAACTAAGTTGTCATTGGTGCAAAAAGCAATAAAAATTGCTCCTAAATATGTATGATCTTTTATTGTAAGGGAAAATAAGTGTTGTAGGAACATGTGATCGTAAAGAAATAAAAGCGACGGACTGCATAATAAAGGTTGCTGTCACAAAGGGCAATACAATGTGATGTTCTTTTGCATTAAGGGTTTGCGCATCCAAAATTAAAAACCGCATGGCAACGTATGCTTCCCTCTGCGAAGGGCCTATCTTTTACTTTCATGTATTTACTTTTATGCAAGAGTCAATAGTATTCCTTCTTATTTCAACCTTAATTATTCTTTAGTTCGCAAGCATCATGTGGTGGGGAAAGATCCAAGCATATATGGCCATTCAAATATATTTGATCATGAATTATTATTATTGACAATTATCTATATGAGAAATAAGTTGGGAGGTGAAACATTAAGCCCCTATCTTCCTTTGTGTTCCACGGATGCTATTTCTTCTAAAAATATGCTTTGAGTGTTAACAATCATGGAAGACTATATGATAGTTGAGTATGTGGAATTTGCTAAATCAAAGCTCTTACATAGACACTTCCTGAAAATAAGATGAATTGCAATTGTTTGGTGACTGAGAACATAGTTCGCTAGTTTTCAAGAAACTTTATGGTCTATACTTTAACATGTGAATAGCTTGTTAATTGATCATGAGAAGTTTTATGAGATGAGCTATTGTTATGATATGTAATGATGCTAGAAAAAGTGATTGGAATTCTCATTGATCAAATTTATGCACTATGCTAGCATTCACACTTCATAAATTATTTCTTTTATCATTTACCTACTTGATGATGAATAGGACTTCAACTTGGGGATGCTGCTACGTCTACAATGTATCTGCAATTTATGAAGTATTCATGACATGTATACAAAAATTTTATATTATTTTGGTATGATTTGATTAGAACTAACACAGACTGATGATGTTTTCAGCAGAACTACCGTGGTGTCGTTTTTTGTGCAGAAATAGAAGTTCTCGGAATATGCTGAAAATTTACGGTGATTTTTTATGGACCAAAAGAGACCCCCGAGGCATCGGAGTTGGGCCAGAAGAGTCCCAAGGCGATGGCAAGGTAGGGGGCATGCCCTACCCCCGGGAGGGTGCTCCTGTCTTGCCGCTGCCTCGTGGACCCCCTTGATGTGAGACCGACGCCAAAAATTCCTATAAATACCAAAAACTCCAGAAACAAACCTAGACTAGAAGTTCCGCCGCCGCAAGCCTCTGTAGCCACGAAAAATCAATCTAGGCCCTCTCCGGCACCCTGCCGGAGGGGGCCATCATCGCCGGAGGCCATGGAGGAGGAAGCCGGAGGGGGCCATCATTACCATGGAGGCCAAGGACCAGAGGGAGAACCTCTCCCCATATAGGGGGAGGCCATGGAGGAGGAAGCACAAGGGGGAGACCCTCTCCCCCTCTCTCTTGGTGGCGCCAGAGTGCCGCCGACGAAACCATCGCCGCGGTGATCGTCTTCATCAACATCACCATCTTCGTCACCGTCCTCGTCTCTTTTATGTGGTCCACTCTTCCGCACCCCGCTGTAATCCCCTAGTTGAACATGGTGCTTTATGCCACATATTATGATCCAATGATGTGTTGCCAACTTGCCATCCCACGATGTTTTGAGTAGATTTATTTTGTCTTTTGGGTTGGTTGTTGATCTAGATTGCTTTGAGTTGTATGTTTTATTTTGGTGCTGTCCTATGGTGCCTTCCGTGTCGCGCACACGTGAAGGATTCCTGCTATACGATGTTGCAATACGTTCATGATTCGCTTATAGTGGGTTGCTAGAGTGACAGAAGCTTAAACCCGGGGAAGGGGGTTGTTGCGTATGGGATAAAGGGGACTTGATACTTTAATGCTATGGTTGGGTTTTACCTTAATGATCTTTAATAGTTGCGGATGCTTGCTAGAGTTCCAATCATAAGTGCATATCATCCAAGTAGAGGAAGTATGTTAGCTTATGCCTCTCCCTCATATAAAATTGCAATAATGATTGCCGATCTTGTTAACAATTGCCTGGGACAATTCTGCACACTGATACATCATTATTGCACACTCGCTATTTGTAATATTATAATATATTATAAATTTATGATAACAGCACCTATTTTTATATTTTAGTTCTCCGATATCATGCAAAGCTATCATCTTCATACACACAACGTAGTCTTATTTCTCATTTCTAGTTGGAAGCAAACATTCGGTGTACGTAGAGTCGTATTAGTGGCAATAGGACTTGAGAGAATATTTATCTTACCTTTAGCATATTGTGGGTTCGACACTCCATATTTATCACTTCCACCGTTGGAAATTTCTACGATGATTCCTTGGACTTCGGGATTATCAGTAGCCCCCACTCCGGTCGACACGGGACGGACAGAAGAGGCCCTACGAAGCAGCCCTGTTGAGACATGGGATGTTGACGCAGATGCGTAGCTCGCCGCCCATGTTAGGGGCCGCGGCTGCACCCAGTGGTGCGGGGAGACGCTCGCCATGCATGGCTCGCGCCTCCTGAAGCTCCTTAATTGCCTTGGCGATGAACTCCTGAGCGCCTGGCGCCTCGCGCCTTGCTCCCGGAGGCACGCATCAAAACACGCCTCCACGTGGTGCCTGAGCGCCTCCCTTATCACGCCGGTCAGGTTAGAGGCCCTCTAGATGAGGGCCCCCGAGCCCGTCCTGAGGGGGCAGCGAGCCCGCCTTCCTATGCGACAGGGAAAGGCGCCACAGCAGTGGGCACAAGGCCAGGGGCACCACCGGCAGGCGCCACAGCTTCCTGACGGCCCTTTGGGAGGAGATGCTTCTTCTTCTTAGGGATGGCCTCAGGAGGCAGGATGGCACCCTCGTCGTCAGAGTTCTCGACCGCCGTAGCCTGATAGGCGTGCTCGAGGGAGCACACCACATCCTTTTCATTGCAAGCGACCGTGATGATACCGCCACTTCCTGGCATCTTGAAGACACTGTAGCCGTGGTGAGTTGCTGCCATGAACTTGGCGACGGCCGGATACCCGAGGATGGCATTGTATGGGAGGCCGATGTGGGCGACATTGAAGTCAATGAGCTCGGTGTGGTAGTTGTCACGCTTGCTGAAGGTGACAGGGAGGCGGATCTTCCCTATGGGAATGGTGGAGCCATCGGTCAACCCTGAGAATGGCTTGGTAGGAAGAAGCTGGTCGTAGGGCACTTGGAGCATCTCAAACGTCTCAACGGAAAGAACGTTGAGCCCTGCGCCACCGTCGATGAGTGTTTTGGTGACGAGGACGTTGCTGATGGTTGGCATGCAGAGCATCAGGAGCGTGCCAGCAGTGGCTGAGCACTTGAATTGGTCCATGAAATCAAATGTGATGGCATGCTCGGACCACCTGAGGGGACGCGATGCCTCAAGCTTGGGTAGGGCCGCATTCACCTCACGAGCGAACTACTTGAAGACGTGATGAGAGGCGGGAGCCTGAGCGCCACCCAGGATGCAGGCGATCGCACAAGGCTCTTGGAAGCCCCCAGCCCCATCATCTTGGCGGTTGTCGTCTTTTCTCCTTGGCGGCGGCAGCGGAGGGAGGCCAGCATTTCCCTGAGGACAATACTCACGAGGCTGGTCTCGCCATGGGCCATCACTAGGCTGGCCCTGCCAGCGGTCCTCACGGGGTTGGTCGCGCCAGTCCTGGCGGGGGTCGCGGTTGTCCCAGCAGCCTCCACCACAACCTCCTCCGCGGTCGTAGACGCAGTCGTTGCGCTCGGGATGGTAGCTGAGGCGCCCGTCGTGGATTGCCTTGAGCTCATGGCAGTCGTTGGTGTTGTGGTTGTGGACGTTGTGGAAAACGCGGAATGGGTGGTTGCCACTGGGAGGCTCATCGTGGTCACAGCCACGCTTCATCTCGGGCTCTGCGGCCACCACGTCGGGGCCCTTACGCTTCACTTCCTTAGCCTTGGCCTTCTTGTCTTCAGGATCAACCTCTGATAACCCACAAGTATAGGGGATCACAACAGTTTTCGAGGGTAAAGTATTCAACCCAAATTTATAGATTCGACACAAGGGGAGCCAAAGAATATTTGAAGGTATTAGCAGCTGAGTTGTTAATTCAACCACACCTAGAGATTACTTATCTGCATCAAGTGATCAGTAGCAAAGTAGTTTGATAGTTTTGATAGTAGTAGCAGCGGCAATAGTAATAGTAACAGTGGTAGCAGTAATTTTGTAGCAGGTGTAACGGTGATGATAGCAACGGTAACTTAGCAGAAACAATATGGAAAAGTTCGTAGGAATTGGACCGGTGACTTGTTGGATGATATTCATCATGAGACAGTTATAACCTAGGGCGATATGGCACTAGCTCCAGTTCATCGATATAATGTAGGCATGTATTCCATAAATAGTCATACGTGCTTTATTAAAAGAACTTGCATGGCATCTTTTGTCCTACCCTCCCATGGCAGAAGGGTCCATATTGGAAACTAAGGGATATTAAGGCCTCCTTTTAATAGAGAACCGGAACAAAGCATTAACACATAGTGAATACATGAACTCCCCAAACTATGGTCATCACCGGGAGTGGGCCCGGATGTTCTCACTCTGGGGTTGCCGGATCATAACAGGTAGTAGGTGACTATAACTTGCAAGATCGGATCTAGAACATGGATATAATAATGATAATATAAATGGTTCAGACCTAAAATCAATGCACCCGGGCCCAAAGTGACAAGCATTAAGCATAGCAAAGTCATAGCAACATCAATCTAATAACATAGTGGATACTAGGGATCAAGCCCTAACAAAACTAACTCGATTACATGATGAATCTCATCCAACTCCTCACCGATCAGCGAGCCTATGAAGGAATTACTCACTCCCGGTAGGGAGCATCATGGAATTGGCGATGGAGAAGGGTTGGTGATGACGAAGAACGAAGATCCCCCTCTCCGGAGCCCCAAACGGACTCCAGATCTGCCCTCCCAAGGAAGAACAGAGCTTGGCGGCGGCTCCGTCTCATGGATCGTGATAATTCTTTCTCCCTGATTTTTCTCCGAAAATAGGAATTTATAGTGTCAGGGTTGAGGTCTATGGGGACACCAGGTGGGTACAACCCATCTGGGCGCGCCAGGGCACGCCCTGGTGGGTTCTGCCCACCCAGGGGCCCCTCTCCAGTAGGTCTTGGCTCCAAAAATTCTTATTATTGATATAAAAAATCTTCGCAAAGTTTCGTTCCATTCCGAGAACTTTTATTTCTGCATAAAAACAACACCATGGTAGTTCTGCTGAAAACAGCGTCAGTCCGGAGTTAGTTTCATTCAAATCATGTAAATTAGAGTCCAAAACAAGAGGAAAAGCGTGAGAAAAAGTAGATACGTTGGAGACGTATCATCCTCCGAGAGCTCCAGGAGGGAGAGGTGACCTTCCTCTGCCCTCGCACACCTGGCTGCCATGCTGAACATCTCTAGAGCTGAACACAAGTCCTCATGTATGGCGAGCTCCTCCTTCATCTTGGCATCCCGGACACCATCAGAAAATGCCGAAATGATGGCCTCATCCGACACCTTTGGGATCTTTAGGTGAACGTTCGTGAAGCGATGTATGTACTTGTGC
Organism: Triticum urartu; assembly: GCF_003073215.2. Lineage (NCBI taxonomy): Eukaryota > Viridiplantae > Streptophyta > Magnoliopsida > Poales > Poaceae > Triticum > Triticum urartu. Next base: position 358,604,202 of record NC_053025.1, read on the forward strand.
AAGGTCTCGTCTGGCTGCTACTTTATGCGTTGCGGGTCGCCTGCTGCAGGAGCGCGGTCGCGAGTGCCCTGGAAGTTAGCGATGAAGCGCTCGCCTAGCTCGTCCCAAGAGGAGATCGACCCCACCAGGAGGTTCGGGACACTACAAAAAAAAGACACTTCCGTGATGATACGTGTTTGTCATAGTAGGTCACCTTTTCTGTCATGCATGTACATCCATGACAAATTTATGATAGAATCAAGATAGTCATACTTGTGCTGTCGTAGAAGTGTTCCATGACATTACCAAAATTATCATCACAGAAGTGTCCACTTCCATGACGATAAATCGCGCGTCATAGAAGTGCTTTTGTTAAAGGTGACCGACACGTGGCATCCACCATAACAGGACGCCGTTAAGCTATCGGATCTGGTTTTGGATCCGATAACCCGTTAACAGCCTGGATCAACGGGAATTTTCCATGTGTAAAATTCTCATTGGCCAGAGGAAACACGTGTCGGCTCAACGTTCGGATAGATGTCATCCACTCATTGGACAAGAGACGCCTATGGTACGTCGACACATGGCACGGCCCAACAGGGGCCCATTCCGATGAAATGGCCAGCCCGTTTGACTTGGTCAAAAGGTAACGGGCCGGCCCACGGAAAGCCTCCTAACGGCCTGTTCGTATATATCCCATTTATGGCCCACTTACTACCGGCCCGTTATGGCCTATTGGAATTAAGCCGAGTAGCTTCATCTGGGATGTCCAATATGATTCCAGCCCATTGTAACTTCTGGCCCATGTATGGCCCATGATGTCTTTCGGCCCATATGAGGACCTTTGTAAGTCTCGGCCCATTAAAGGCCCGAGATGCAACTGGCCCATAATGAACAGTGTATCGCTTTATACCCATTAACGGCCCATTATTCCGACGGTCGTTTCCAGCCCATGTTAACTTTCGGCCTTCTAAGGGCCCATTTATTCTTGGGCTCATTTCTAGAATTCGGTTAGATACGGTCCGTTACTGGCCTATTCCGTTTGTGGGCCAAATATAGCATGTGGTTACATTCCGCCCGTTTGTGGCCCGTTAACCCGTTGGGCTGTTTTCATAGTGTTATCAAATACGGCCTATTAATGACCCGTTATGGTCCACGAATAGCACGGCCCATGTTTGGCGAAATGATTATACGCCCCATAGAAGGCCCATGGATCCTACGGCCCGTAGAAGACCAATGGATCCTACGGCCCGTAGAAGGCCCATGGATCATATGGCCCATAGAAAGTCCATGGATCCTACGGCCCGTAAAAGTCCCATGGATCCTATGGCTCGTAGAAGGCCCATGGATCCTACGGCCCGCAGGAGGCCCATGGTTACAACAGTCCATGTGTTGCCATGATTATTGTGGCCTAGTTACCAAAACTAGGTTAATGTGGCCACTAAAAAATGCGGAAAAAGAACTGCAGTGACTACAAGCAAACACCTAAACAAGACAATTAAGGAAATAAATAAGCAAGCAACTAACGCTAGCCTATTACAGCTATTACACATATTACATCCACTGGGCATCAAAGTTCGCCACCAGTGCAAATATAGGGAACAAAGCAGCATATTACATACACTGGCCGTCAAAATTGGCCACCGGTACAAATAAACACAGCAGCAAAACAAGTCCATAACTGAAACAACTTCAGAAGAGCTCAAGAAATGTTATCCTGGGTATCCACCATGCTGGCAATAAGCTTAGCAAGCTTATTAGCTTTGTCTTGTTTGGCGCTAAAATCCTCCAACGCTTGCTGTTGCACCAGAAAGTATGCATCAGAATGCTCTAGGGACTTCCACAGTCCTTCCGCTTCTTGTCGCGGCACAGATGATCGATGTCTTTCAGCTTGTAGTTGAGACTCAAGAAACCGAACTAATTCAGATAATGAGTTTGAATAGCTTGTGCAAGCGGTAGTGGCCAGTAACTCGAATAGTAAACCAAGACAGGACATTGGTGTTGCCTCACTATCTTCAAGATAGTTTTCCTTAGTTGTTTTATCAGCTTTGTTGGAGACCAACAAGGATGTCTCACGATCCTGGAACTTATCTGCATTACTTCCTTTATCATTGTTTAAGAAGGCACTCTTCCCCAATATTCTGTCAGCACTCTAAAAGAAGAAATAAACAGACACATGACAGGTTTAGCATGTACTAGTATATGAAACTTCTTTCGGTGAACCAGCTCATTAGTAAGGTGGACAAGATTAAACTACCAAGTCTTCTATTGCCAAGTAGTACATTATAAAAGCATCAAACAAACATATATCTATGTCCTATGGTCATTGCATTTTCTTGCCAAATCAAAATAGAGACACGGTTCAAATCATATTAGTTCAAGAGAAAGCATCACTAAAAGAATACAAAGCGTGGGAAACTAAACGGCACAACAAGATTTCAGATGGGTACCACGGGTCTACATGTACAATAACACTATTGGCCATGTTATGATGCTAGTAATGTGCATGCTATGAGAAGTTAATTGTATACACAATTGAAATTGAAATCAACAGAGCTATTTATAAGAGCAAACCTGTTAAAGAAACATGCGTAAACATACCTGTTGTGCCATTGGAGTTTCCATTGGATAGTTCAATTTAAAAATAAGTTTGTATGAGTAAATACAGTGATACAAGAGCAAAGCATTATGCACGATAGCAATGGAATATTAAATGAGAACAGTTGTTCTTCAGGTTTAAGCACTTTTTCTACATGAACAGAGTACAGTAAGACGCAAGCATATAGTACTTAAAATAAAATGAGCTCATAGACCTTACCACATTGTTGGTTCGGGACCAGTAAAGAACAAGGCGTTCCCAGTCATCGTCTGGTAAATGTGTCTCAGGAGAACGTAAGGGAATTTGATGAGTTTCTTTGCCAGTGAAGTACGTTTTCTTCAGGTAATTTCGATACTGCCACCAAGCATTCTTGAAGATAGCAGAGGTATTAGCATAGGTTACCTCATCCGGAGTTTCCAAACCGGTCCTTCTCTATAGAGATAAATGGGAAAATTTGTTGTATTATAACCATCATGGAGGTAGAATGTATGGGACAAAGCAAAGTAATTTCCATGAATAACATTACTTACACATAACTCCTGGACAAACACCTGCAACTGGCATTTTCCTTCATCTTCAGTATAATATTGCCATGATGGGAAGATACGCACATAGGATTTAACAACATCAAATGTGATAGATGCTAAACTATGAATGGTTGGTTGTGCTTCCTTCACAGGAATAGGTGTACGAACTGGTGGAGTTGGGGTTCGCCGTGGTAGTACTGGCGCTTTGGGCACTGGAGCTACCTTACTAATTGCTCTTGTTTGGGAGCTCTGTGGTGGAGATGGTGCTGTGTTAATAGGAACGGGGTTACTATCTGCTGGGGTTGGGGTTGGATTGGGTGAAGCTGGTTCTCTGTCCCTCGCAGTAGGGGTAAAATTTGCGAGAGTCTGGGTTATGTGTGGTAGGGCTGGTTCTCGTGCATGTACAACTGGGGTGCTATCTCCACCAAGAGGTAGCATTGTTTTATTTGAAGACCGTGTTTTTACTCCGCAAGATACTGCAATCACCCATTCCAATTCAAATGGCTAATAAACAGGAAACATAATTGAATGTACAGACATCGTATGAGAGACAGATGCAATAGATAGTGTGGAAAAAGAGGGCATTAAATAATTGACATGTATATTGTTTAACTAAAACGGATATCATGACATAATTTCACATATATGATGTCTATCTAAACTGGATAGCATAGCATAACATAATTCAAAGATATGATGACTAACTAAACAGGATCGCATGACATAATTCACATACATGTTATCTAGTAACCAGGATCGCATGATTTAATTCACATATGTGATTTATATGCTAAGCGGAGGGCATTCGCATATATGATGTCTAAACTAAGAACATGGTGTTGAATATTGTGTATATGATGTCTAAACTATGCAATGCAAGACACCATATGCATGATATGAGCAGTAGAACTGTGCCAAGTTAGAGCATACACCTCGGTGGGGGAATAGGACTGGTCATATGTCTCTGAATCCATCTCTAAGGAGCTATCAGGACCCAGAAAGAGATCTGCTTTGACAGGTAGCACTGTCTGCTCTGAAGGCCTTGTTTTCACTCCAGATTTTTCCATCACCCACTCAAATGGCTGATTCACAGGAAGAGTAGTTTAATGTACAAACATTGTCAACAAATGGAAATTTAATGAAGAAAAGTATGGGCTAGATATCATTCAAATATATGATACTTGGTTAAACAGGATGGCATTGCACATTTCACATATATTATGGCTGGCTAAAAGACATGAGACTACATAATTCCCATATATGATGTTGAAACTAAATAGGTGGCATTACAGAACATGTCTAAACTAAGCAGATGACATATATGATGTCGAAAGTAGGCACTGCAAGGCAACATATGCATGATATGACTAACATCATCATGCCAAGTTAGATCAAACACCTTGGGGGGTAAATAGGAGTGGTCAGCTACGTCTGAATCCGCCTCAGAACAAATATCTTCCTCTGGATTACAATCTGGAGAGGGGGGAGGGTTTGCCATTGAACCCACCATGGAGCAATGTATGCATGACATTGTATTGCCGCGAAAAACTCTTCTCTTTTCTCTACATGTTCAGCATGACTGTGTACAATATTTGACATGCATACAAAAAAATATAGTGAGATTATGTAAGGAGAGCATGCATAAATCTAGAGTAATGGTAACAACCAGTGGATGCATCAAAAAATAATGACAGCAGGCTGATGATTGCTTTAATTTAATAAAAACAAATAATGATTGCTTTACTATTTGTTTCCCACCCAAGATGAACAACATAGGGATACCCTAGGTGAACCAGATATTAGACCGAAATACTATTCATTGTTGCCTCGATATGTGCCCCACAACTAATTTAGAACTCAAGTTTCAACATCAATTTGGACCTGACTTGGAGTCTAAGAGGAGAACAGGACAATAAAGTAGCAGGTAATATTAAGCAATGCATAACATAAGAAGAAACAAAAGAGTGCGACCTCTCTTATGGACCCATGTACTCCTCAGGTTCATCTGCAGAGTCGATGATGGTGACGATATTGCGATGGGTGCCGGCGGTAGGGAAGGAGATCTGAGGCGGTGAAAGATGGTCAAGAGTCGTGATGTCTGGTTTGGTGGATGCTTCTGTCGATGGAGCAACTCAGGTGAGGTGGACGACGTCGCGGCAGGAGCAAGACAAACCACACAAAGTTTTCTTCGACACCTACCTGTAACTGAAGTAATTCTGTAAGGCCTCATTTGGCTTGCATGATTCTAAAAACACAGGGATAGGAGGAAAAACACAGGAATAGGATAGGAATGCACATGGGAAACAGAGCATTTGTGAACACAGGATTTCTGTCAACTTGGGTGTTTGGTTCACAAGAAAAGGAGGAGCGGAGGAATGCAAATAAACATGGCCAAAATAAAGTGAAACCATATGAAAGCGTGTACAGTTAGAATGTTATTCTGCCACTAAAGCACTTGGTCTTGTTTTCATGCATAGGATTTTGAAAAGTAGGTCCAGGTGGATGTTTTGCTCCATTCCTTTCAACAAAATGCATGAATAATTGAATAGTAGAGTGCCATAGGAAAATTTCCTTTTGCTATGTTTTTCCGTTGAACCACAATAGCCCTAATGGATCGACATGAATGTAGAGTAATAACTGATGCGACAAGTGTACAACCTCTTTGCCGTAGCTGTTGGGGATATTACTACCGGACGTAAACTGGCCAGGAGTAGCCGGATTAACTTTCTGAAGATTAGAAGCCCGTGAAGATGTGAAGATGATGGCGCTTTACGAAGACCCAAGGCCCAGAAGTGAGTTAAGGCCTGTAGATGTAAAATGGCTTAATCATATAACTTGCTTTGTAAGATAGGGAGTGTATTGACCAAACCAGAAACGTTTATGATCCGGCTTTGGGACTCTTTAAACCGACGGGCGCCACCCATGTATATAAGGGGACGACCCGGCAGCGGTTCAAGGGACAGACAACAACTCGAGAGCCAGACAAAGCGGATTCACTCCCTAGCCTTCGAAACCCAAGCAATACCAATCACAACTAGACATAGGCTTTTACCTTCCTCGAAGGGGCCGAACTAGTATAAACTCTCTGTGTCCCCTTGTCCAGTTTAACCCCTTTAAGTTAACCTGTTGTGATGGCTCCATGACTAAGTCCTTTCACAAGGACATCTGCCGGGACAAACCCACAACAGTTAGCGCCCATCGTGGGGCTATCGCACGATGGTTTCGAGTTTTTGAAGGGCAGCTTTGATGGACTCAAGGGATACGATGTGGGCCGGATGACGAAGAGTCGTCGCGGCAAGCTCTACATCGACAACGCAGGATGGGGTCCCGAGGTCGATTCAATTGAATATGGGTACCGGGTCCCCTTTGGTGGGATTCATGTCTTCATCGGCAAGATTGGTGAACCGGCCCCTGAGCCGGACACCTGCACCAACATCATCGAAACGGCTCAGAGTACAAGTTCTTCGCCGGTTCAGCCTGTGATGAAGCACGTCTTCATAGGTGCTATTCATGGAGCAGAATACGAGGACAGACCGTCATCCTATGGAGAAACCGTTGTCTATTCCGACGACGAGTCTTCTGGAGAGAGCGAATCGCTCTATCAGTTACAAGATGGCCGGATTGGTGGGGGATCCAAGGGCAACAGTATTCTGGACTCCCCTGATCTGCCAAACCGGGCCGCCATCTTCATGGCAGGTACACAGTTGGCGCCTCACTCATCAACTGCTGCAGCAATGCTCTCCGGTTGAACAACAGCCACGACGGCGGGGGCAGGAGGCTCTGCGCCGCCTCCAGCCCAGGTCCTGTCTGACCTGTTCGACGCTTTGGCAACGTTAATGGCTGCAGAGGTGGATGCAGCAGCCAGGGATCAGCACAACGCGGAGATTGCCAAGGTGAAGGATCAGATAGCCCAGGCTAAAGCGGACCTAGCGGCAGAGAATGCTAGGATGGCCACAGAACGGGCTGAATTGGAAGCACAGGCCTACCGGATTAGGCTGGATCAGAACGCTTCTGAAGAGGTCCTGAGAAGAAGGTACCGATCGCATCTCCCATCGGGTTATGAGCTGCGAAATCTCTTCAACACACCAGGAGCAGGAGCTAGTCACCAGCCAGTACTGAACCGGGCGGAGGCACCAGGAAAAGGAGCGCCGGTTCAACCACGCACGATGGACCCACCTCGTCAGAACAACATTGTACCACAGCATGTCCAACACCTCCCGGGAATTATTCCAACCCGTTGGACAATATTGTGGCCGCCGCTTCACGACTGGCAGCCCTCCCAACCGACGGCGAATCACCAGTTGCGATTGAGCACGTAGGGCCAGAGATCTCCTTCAAACGGCGCTAAATCAACAGCATGCATATTCACACAGTCGTGAGAGGATTCACTCCACTCCCCGTCCGAGCAGGAGCTATAGCAGACATGTTGAGGATGAACCGGTCGTGTCAAGCAGTGCATGCCGCCGTAATTCATCGCGAGGACACAACCCGGCAGGGGGAGGTACTAATGCACAGGATGTTGTGGATCACGACCGCGCGTGTCAGGAGGCCGAGCTAGCGGCTCGACACGGAGCGTGTCAACATACTCCGGTTCACCCTACCGCTTTAGTAGAACCAGGTGTGATGTTCAGTTCCTTAGGGGTTCCATGTCTCACCCCTGCTTTGGGTAATGTGAGATTGCCCAAGGACTTCAAGGGACCTCGTAAGGTACCAAATTACACCGCCGATTTACAACCAGAGGCATGGGTTGAAAGCTATGAGATGGCAATGGAGATGTTAGACGTGGATGAGGCAGTGTGTGCTAAATACTTCACCATGATGTTGGAGGGAACAGCTCATACTTGGTTAAAGAGCTTACCAGTTAATTCTGTCGGATCATGGGCCGAATTAAAGCACCGGTTTATCCAGAACTTCAAAGATACTTGTAAGCAGCCCATGTCAATCGTAGATCTGGCCACTTGTGTCCAAGAGGAGGGGGAGTCCACGACCCATTGGGTCAAGCGGGTCTCAGCGATTTTACATTCATCGGGTCATATCAATGCAGATACCGCAGTACTAACGTTGGAGGGCAACTGCTGTTTTCTACCGCTCAAACAGAAGTTAGGGAGGCTCAAACGTCACTGCAATGATATGTCAACGCTCATGGCTGCTTTGGTTAAATACGCCGATTCAGATAGTACCAAGGACCCGGACTCAGAGGAGGACAAACCGGGGAAATGGAAGAAGAACGGCAACGCCAAGGGTCAGCAGCATAATCCGGCAGGCCATGGGAATAGTGGTAAGCGCAAAGCTGACAGCAGCTTGGACTTTGTTGCTAACACCAATGCTCAGGAGAATGGTCAGCGCCGCAAGAGCAAGCAGCCCCAGAGGGGCGGAGGTTCAGGCTCCAGTTTCGAGCAACTATTAAATCAGCCCTGTCCAAAGCATGGATCAAAGGAGAAGCCAGTGTCGCATCTTTGGAAGGACTGTTACATCATGCGGAATTTTAAGAACTCCAATATGTTCCAGTATGATAATGGCCCGCCCGGCGGTTCAGGAGGTGGTTTCCACGGGCCGGATTAAGGAGGTGGCAGTTCTGGTTTAGGGTTTCAAGGCAAACAAACCGGACACAGCAATCAAGGGCACTAAGGCAACCAGGGAGGTTACAACCATCAGGGGAACTAGCAGCAGCAGCAGTCGGGTTACCAGAGCAATCCCAAGCAGCTAAATAGCGGGCAATATCATGTCTTCACTACTAGTTTGTGTAAACATGATCAGAAGCTTCACAAGAGGGCAGTAAACTCTGTTGAACCGACAGTGCCTCGGTATTTGCGCTGGTCTGAGCAACCCATTTTGTGGAGTGGAGAGGATCACCCACCCCGGGTTGACAATCCGGGTCACTTGGCCCTGGTGGTGGCCCCTCAAGTTGGGGGTATAAGTTCACCAAAGTGCTAATGGATGGGGGAAGTAGTATCAATATCCTATATTATGATACATTCGCCGTATGGGGTTGACAGATAAGACTCTTAAACCATCAAATACCGTTTTTCGTGGTGTGGTGCCTGGTAAATCTACATATCCAGTGGGCAAGATAGCCTTAGAGGTGGCTTTTGGAGATGACTATGATTCGAGGTCAGAAACATTGACTTTTGAGGTGGTAAAAATCAAAAGCCCGTATCACGCCCTGTTTGGGCGGCCGGCTTATGCTAAGTTCATGGCAAGGCCGTGTTATGTTTATCTATAGCTTAAAATGCCAGGTCATAAGGGGACTATCACAGTACATGGAACCAGAAAGATCGCTTTGGAGTGTGAGGAAGGTGATGCGGCTTATGCTGAGTCGGTTTGTGCCACGGAGGAGTTGAAATTCTATAAGGAGCAAGTTGATCCGGCAGATATGACCTCTTTGAAAAAGCCGACTACGGAACATGATCCGGGTTGAAGTTCAAATCGGCTACAGACACTAAGATGATTGATTTTGTTCCTAGCGACTCATCCAAACAATTCAGCATCAGCGCTAACCTGGATCCCAAATAGGAAAGCGCGCTCATCGAGTTCATCCGTGAGAACCGGGACATCTTTGCATGGAAACCTTCTGACATGCCAGGTGTGCCGAGGGAACTCACTGAGCACACACTTAACATTGATCCTAAGTTTAAACCGGTCCGGTAGTTTCTCCGCCGCTTCAATGAAGAAAGGCGTAAGGCTATCGGTGAAGAGGTAGCTCGGTTGTTGGCCGCAGGGTTTATCGTGGAGGTCTTTCATCCAGAGTGGTTGGCTAATCCGGTGCTGGTTCTTAAGAAAAACGGCACTTGGCGTATGTGTGTGGATTACACATATTTAAACAAAACATGCCCTGCAGACCCCTTTTTCCTCCCTCGCATTGATCAGATAATTGATGCTATGGCAGGTTGTGACCGTTTGTGTTTTCTGGATGCTTATTCTGGTTATCATCAGATCAAAATGGCAGTTAAAGACCAGGAGAAGACAGCTTTCATAACTCCCTTTGGAGCCTTCTGCTATGTCTCCATGCCCTTTGGACTCAAGAGTGCCCAGGCAACTTACCAGCGTTGTGTTCAGAATTGCCTTCATAAGCAGATTGGGCGCAATGTTCATGCATATGTGGATGATATTGTGATAAAGTCCAGAAAGGAGGAAACATTGATAGATGATTTGAGAGAAACCTTTGACAACCTCCGAGTTTACAAGATGATGCTCAATCCGGAGAAGTGTGTCTTTGGTGTCCCGGCAGGCAAACTCTTGGGTTTTCTGGTGTCAAACAGAGGCATCGAGGCTAATCCAGAAAAAATTTCAGCAATCACGTCGTTGGCTAAACCGGCGTGTATCAATGACGTTCAACGTCTGGCCGGCCGAATTACAGCTTTGAGCCGTTTTATCAGTCGTCTCGAGGAGAAGGCCACCCCTTTATATCAGATGCTCAAGAAAACAGATAACTTTGTCTGGAGCGAGGCAGCTGATAAAGCGTTCGAGGATCTGAAGAGGCAGTTAGCTGAACCGCCCATGCTTGCAGCATCGATCGATAAGGAGCCGTTATTGCTATATGTGGCTGCTAATGCCCGAGTTGTTAGCGTGGCTATCGTGGTGGAGCGCAAGGAAGTTGGCAAGGCATATCCGGTTCAACGGCCGGTTTATTATATCAGTGAAGTGCTCATTGAGTCAAAGCAGAGGTATCCACATTGGCAGAAGCTGGTGTATGGAGTGTTTATGGCAAGCCGGAAGCTTAAACACTATTTTCAGGGCCATCCCATCACAGTGGTCAGTTCAGCCCCTCTGGGAGATATCATTCAAAACAGAGAAGCAACTGGCCGGATTGCTAAGTGGGATATCGAGCTTGGACCTCATGGACTCAAATATATACCCCGCACAGCGATCAAATCCCAGGTACTCGTGGACTTCATCAATGATTGGACGGAGTTACAGGGACCTGAAGAGAAACCAGATAATACATATTGGACTATTCATTTTTATGGGTCTGGACAGTTGGAGGGCTCGGGGGCTGGAGTCATACTAACTTCCCCACGAGGTGACAAGTTTTGTTATGTCCTCCGTTTAATGTTCCCTTCTACTAACAATGCAGCTGAATATGAGGCTTTGCTCCACGGTCTTTGGATGGCTAAGGAGATGAACTTAAGCCGGGTTAAGTGCTTTGGGGATTCAGATCTAGTGGCTCAACAGGTGTCTGGAACTTGGGATTCTAAATACCCACTCATGGCTGCATATCGGTGAGAGGTGGATACAGTGGCTGGTCACTTCAAGGGTTATCAGGTGGACCATATAGACCGGCGAAAAAATGAAGCGGCGGACGCTTTAAGTCATCTTGGTTCTCAGCATAAACCGGTTCCGCCGAATGTCTTTCTTGACGTATTGCATAATCCGTCAGTCAAGGTACCAACCGAAGAAGAGTTGGTTATTCCGGATCCGGAGGCTCAATTGGTGGCAGCTCTGCATGTCATATCGGATTGGACAATCCCATATCTGGCTTACATGAACCGGGGCGAGTTACCAGACGATGAAACGTTGGCTCGACAGATAATCCGGCGTTCCAAGTCCATGACCGTAATCAACGGGGAGTTACATCATTACAGTGTTTCAGGAGCAATTCAGCATTGTGTTTCTCCTCAAGAGGGTTGTGAGATTTTGCGAGAAATCCATGAAGGAGATTGCGGTCACCACGCCGGTTCAAAATCTTTGGTTGCTAAAGCTTTTCGCCACGGTTTTTACTAGTTGACAGCGCATGCTGATGCGGAGGATTTAGTCAAGAGATGTGACGGTTGTCAAAAATTTGCCCGCCGTGCGCACATTCCGGCCCAAGAGTTGAGGCTGATTCCAATAACTTGGCCGTTTGCGACTTGGGGGCTTGATATGGTTGGACCCTTGAAGCGATCCAAGGACAAAAGACCCACCTGTTAGTAGCAGTTGATAAATTTACCAAATGGGTGGAGGCAGAACCAGTCAGTAAGTGTGATGCGGCCATGGCGGTTAAGTTCATCAAAAAGGTGATATTCCGGTTTGGCTTTCCACACAGTATTATAACTGATAATGGTACTAACCTGTCAAAAGGGGAGATGGAGGAATTTTGCCAACGTGAGCACATCCGGCTCGATCTAGCATCAGTGGCTCACCCCCAGTCTAATGGTCAAGCGGAGAGGGCAAATCAAGAAATTCTACGAGGTATCAAACCCAGGCTTATGGTTCCTTTAAAGCGGACACCGGGTTGTTGGGTTGAGGAGCTACCTTCTGTGTTATGGAGCATCAACACCACACCCAATAGGTCTACGGGTTACACACATTTCTTCATGGTTTATGGAGCGGAGGCAGTTCTTCCTAGTGACATCCGTCACGACTCGCCCCGTGTGACAGCCTATGCTGAAGCTGATAATGAGAAGGCACGGCAAGATTCCCTGGAAGTTGGATGAAGAGCGTGATCTTGCAGCAGCACGTTCAGCGATTTATCAATAAGATCTCCGACGTTATCACAGCCGCCGGGTTAAGACCAGAACCTTTCAAGAAGGTGATTTGGTGCTCCGGCTCATCCAGGATCAGACTGATATGCACAAGTTATCCCCACCTTGGGAAGGACCCTTTGTGGTCAGCAAGAATATGCACAATGGGTCTTACTACCTCATTGATGTTCGAGAGCACAAAGACTCACGTAAATCGGAGGAGGAGACCAAGCGGCCATGGAACATAGCTCTTCTTCGGCCTTACTATACTTGAAGCCATCGGCTCTTCATATGTACATATTTATGACGATGTATATATTATATAATAAACCGGAGCCTCCATTACAGCGGGGTACCTGTTCTTTTTACATCGTGTGTGTGCTTACAAGAGTTTACTGACAAAGCAGAGTTTTTTGTTAATCCGGTCTCAGCAGCCGCACGGATATAAAGAAAATCACTAGGGTGCTTGGTCATATCTGAACCATAGCTACACCTCTTGATCGGTTTAAAACCATGAAGGGATATCACTAGGGAGCTTGGTTGTTGTCACACCATAGCTACACCTCTTGATAGGTGTTTAAGCCACAAAAAGAAAAATGTGGAGCCAAAGAGAGTTGCACAAAGCACAAACTCAAACATGGGCACACACTGAGCACAGCTCACAAAGTTACTTGGGGGCTCTTTTTGCAAAGCAACAAAGAGTTTGAAAGGACCCTTGTAATTGGCTATCAAGCCACGGCTTGGAAGCCTAGTGTATTCACCTAAGACCCCGGGTTAACCTGCCTTCATCAAGTAAGCCACTCCTGTCCAGGTAATCCTGGTATGACCCGTCGAACGTTTGACAAGTCAATCTTCTGCAGACCCTGAACTTGTCAAAGTTAAAACGACGATTGGTTAATTGGAGGCCCATCTTAAAAGGCTTTGTTAAATGGTTTAACTCAGAGGCCTGGCAGCCCATGAAAAGCCTCGATTTGGAGCCTGGCAGCTCATAAAAAGCCTTGCATATGTCCTTTTTGAGTCTTATTTGTTGAAGATTTTTTACTTTTTAAAAGTTCATAAATGTCTTCTGATAAACCGGTGTCCTTGACCCGGCTTGCCTTTCAACTACAAGTTGTCAGTGCATGATTAGTTATAAACCGGTGTTCATTGTCCCGGTCTGGTTTGATCAAATCACCAGTGCTATAAAGAAAACCCGGTGATTGTTATATCCCGATACGGTTTATTATCATAATCCGGCATTAGAAGGATGGAGTTATTATCACTCCGGATTAGGTGTTAGCACCTTTACCAAAACAGTTGGTCAACCAACAAGGTATGTTGCACATATTACTTTTTATACAACAACTTTGATCATTCATCTAAGTATTGTATATATGTTGAGCATCATAACCCGTCCAATGGTAAACCACTAGGACACTTTGCAAGTTTTTGTATTCAGGAACGGAACTATTCCTGAGCTATGCATAAATATATCCCAAAAGGTGGAACAAGTTGTCACGAGGTATTACAAAACATGCTCGATGGCATGGCAGATAACGGAGTTTTGGCTATCCTATTACAAGAAGCTTTCAAAGCGGCTCCAATTGCATAATTGTTTTTCAAAGTATCGGCACACAGTAGCCAGTAAACCGGCAACCGGTTTAAGACGCTTCGTCTGGACGGTTTGATGGTTGAGGGTCAGTTGGTGTGGGCACTTCTTCGTCCCTCCCCAGACGCTGGAAATCAACCGTCGACCAATCGATTCCGGTTAAAGCTTGAAACACTGCCTCTTCATGGATAAGATTGGATGGATTAATATCAAGAGCATAAGTGTGCTTACGAATCGGAGGCACAAGTTCTTCAACTTCATGGATTACGGCAGGCTGTCTTTTCCCTTCAACGTCATAGGCCGGTTGAAAATGGGACAAGTCTGTATCTTCGGCCAGCTTGTTGGCTATTGGCCGCAACTCTTTGGTCAGCCGCCGGAGGTCATCATTATTGAAGTTTGCACCGTCCTCCTTCATGCCTGGGTATCCTTTTATGATATCCTCCGCTTCAAGGTCTGGAATCCAGGCTTTGGCTCGAATAAGTGCGGTTAAAGCTCCTGCTCTTGCAGCTGCCTTCTTCAATTCGACAATCCGGGCTGGTAACATGGCCAGTTTCTCAAGTGTTTCTTTTATCAGGGTTGGTGCCGGTTTGTTGTAAGCCACCATGCAAATAGCCCGCTGAGACCCAGAATATAACTGTTCAATCAAAGTATACGCCGCTTTGAGCTTCATCCGCATGTCTGTACCAAGATGAGCAATCCGAGTGCCTGCCAAGGGTTTATGTCAAAATTCTCGCCAATGTTAAGGTTCATTGAATTGCACAAAACACATAAGGAGATATTTACCAAAGATAGCAGAAGTCATAGCGTTGACCTGCCACTTCAAGCCAGCTAGTTCATCTACAATTGGTTTCAGGGCTGCCTCGGCGTCTTCAGCTCTTTTGGTTAAACCGGATTTTTCGGTTTCCCAGTCAGCACGATCTTTGTTGAAAGATTCTTTCAGCTTTTCCATTATGGCCAGGGCTTGGGTCAGCTCCTCTTTGGCCTTTGTAGCTTCTGCTTGTTGTGACTTCACATTCTCTTGCAAGTCAGAGTTTCGGGCATCTCTATTCCTCAATTCAGCCTGCAACATTGAAGGTATATTAAACAACAGGATGTATATATGTACTAAGTACAAAGCGTATAACAAGTTATACACTTCATACTTGGGGGCTAATGCCTACTTGCTCTCAATTATTACATTTTATACAAGTCTCCAGAATAATGCAAGCATTATCCTTGACACTTGGGGGCTAATGTACGTCTGTTCTAAAACGGATGCATGGATTAAAACCCGGATTAACTTTCCAAGTTAAACCGGCCTTTGGGGGCTACACTGCGGAAAGCTATCTAATTGTTAAAAGAGGAGTCTTGGTTCTTATTGGAGACCTAACATTTTGAGGGTTAATGATGAGAAACTTAAAGTGCTATAAAGACCCGGTTTATGATTAACATCACAAAACGGCCCTAGGGGGCTACTTGGGCTAGTATTTCAACTTTGAATCAACGAACAAAGGGAGATGAAAATACCTCATACCGCTCCTTCATCAAATTCACCGAACCGGCTTCATAGTCCCGGTTGAGTGAAGACGGTTCAAGAAGCCAGAATGAAGTTCTTCAGCGTTGAGATGAGCATAATTTGATAAATCACTACTCCATTTGCCTTTTTCCCTAGCAACCTGTTCTTCCTTGGCACTATGTTGAGCCAAGATTACGGGATGTCCAGGAGGGTTGTGGCCCATTCCAGTAATGATAACATCGTCTCCTTGACCTTCAGTTTTTTTGGCTGGTGATAATGGAGTCTCGGAATCTCTCACCGGACTAGCACGGTTTGGCTCGGTCGGTTTAGTGTCAGGCACGGCAGGTTCAGCGTCTGTTAGTTCATCCGTGTTTTGGCCTTGAAGGGGCTGGTCGTTAGGGGCGTCTTCGGGATGAAGGCCCTCCGGTTCACAAGTTTGGTCCGGATCACCTCTTGGTTCCTCTTCAACAGAGGCTGGATCTTCGGGCGGATTGTTGACCCGAGCTTTCTTGTTGGGTCTCGCTTTGGCTCTGCAGACAAAATTAAAAGGAGGGTTAACATTTTATTCCAGATTTACAACACATTGAGATGCAAGATTGCAAAGCTTACCCGGCCACAGTTTTCAGAGGGGGGAGTTGAGTTGCTGTCGATTCACCAGAGGATGAGGGAGGTGTCACCTGATAATTGGAATCGGACGGATTAAGAGGTTGTCTGAAATAACCTACCTTGGGATAAGAATTGTCAGGAGTAGGAGAGACCTCAGACCGGCGCTTCCAAACCGGGGTGTCAGGTAAACCGGTTGAAGTAACCTGTTGGCCACTGTGTCGGGTTGTCCGGCGAGCTTCATGCTGCTGAGTCTTCAAAATAAATGTTGGATCCAAATGAGCAAGAGGATCAGAAAAGCTTACTTTCCGGACTGCTTGACGGGTTTTTTGTGCTGGCTTAGAGTCTGAACCGGAGGAAAGGGTAATTACCTCTACATCATCAGCTTGACTGCCTTCTGTGTCCTCCTGAGGAAGATCATTGTTAATGAGAGGCATGAAAAGGGAGCCAAGTGAGTCAAGTTATACCTCAACTTCCGGATCATCAGCATCATCATCATGTTCCATGTTAATCAGGTCAGCCGTTTTCCATTTTGACGTCCGTTTGACGGCTTTGGTTTTGGGCGAGAAGGTTTGACCGCTTTATCCCCAGTTGGCTTTACTGCTTTTTCTACGAATTTCCGTTTCCAGAAGGGATCATCACCCTGTACATACATACGTAGAAGAAGGATTACAAGTTGAACAAATTAAAGATATCAAGGACGAAAAGGAAGTATAGTACTTACAGCAGGCGGTTTGTTCTTAGTATAGAAGGGGTTCAGTCCGGTTTGACTACAGACTACTTCCGATTCATTCAAAATTTTCTTTACACTTTCGGTGACCTCTTCATTGGTCACCTGAATGTTGCAATGACGTTGTGGGTCTTCAACATCACCGGTGTACTCACACATTAAACTGGGGCGCCGGCTTAGCGCAAAATGCTCCAAGATATCCAACAGTGCATGAAATCAACGCCTGTTAAACCGTTGGCCATGAAAGCCTGGAGTTTGGGGAGTTGAGGGGCATATTTGGCCCTTTCTGCAGAGCTTAATCGTTGCGGCATTGGATGGGTGTTGGAAAGCCGGTGATCACGAAAGCCTAGGAGGGGATTCTCATCTTCAGGAGATGTATCTCTATAATAAAACCAAGTCTGGTTCCATTCCTTAGGATGGTTGTGCAGTTTGGCATGAGGAAATTCAACTTCTTTACGCTTCTGAATTGAGACAGCACCAAGTTCAGTGTTGGTGCCATTTACAAATTTTGTGCGCCGGTTTAGGTGAAAGAAGTCCCGGAACAGCTCTGCAGTTGGTTCTTCTTGTAAGTACACTTCACAGAAGACCTGGAATTTGCATAAATTGGAGACCGAGTTGGGTTCGATATCTTGAGGATGAAGTTGGAAACTGGCAAGCACATCCCGGTAAAACTTTGACCCTGGCGGTTTGAAGCCACGGCCTATGTGATCAACAAAGACAACCACCTCACCCTGCCTCAGGGTTGGAGGATTTTCTGCTCCTGGGACTCACCATTTAATTTCAGTTTTCTTAGGCAAGGTGCCGATGCTGACCATATCGTTCAATTGTTCCTCGGTGACCCAGGAACGAGCCCAGTTGCAAGCGGTAAATTGCTTGGCCATTGTGGAATAAACAAGCTGGAAACGAAAGGCCGGTTTATAAATCACTCATGATGACGTATAAGATGCAATGGACTAAAAGATATACTGAGTTATGAAATTGCATAAATCGTAGACCAATGAAAAAATGGATAACAAGGCAATACCAGAACAGGGGTACCCAGACACTGTTAAACAGGAGTACAACTATGGAGGTGAAAGGCTCCTCCGATTTATCAGAGGGATAATGGTATAGATTGCTTATACAAAGTTAAACCGCCTATATTGGTGTGAGGGGAAACAAATCACACAGGTTTATATAAAAAATTCAGATCTAAGGTATGACAGAAATTGGAAAATATTCAGGTTCAAGCTTCAGGTACTTAAACAGTTCAGTAGATCCAAATAAGTTGTTCTTGATATAAAGAGGGAGTTTAATGAGGAGAATACGATTCTGGCTA
This sequence comes from Triticum urartu, assembly GCF_003073215.2. Taxonomy (NCBI): domain Eukaryota; kingdom Viridiplantae; phylum Streptophyta; class Magnoliopsida; order Poales; family Poaceae; genus Triticum; species Triticum urartu. The sequence continues at coordinate 358,622,481 of NC_053025.1, forward strand.
CAGTCGTGCAAGAATAACAGATCTAGCCTAGCCTCGAATACTACAGATAAGAAAAGAGAGGAATAGCACTGAAGTTTTTGATGAACTTCGACGAACAGTGAAACCTTAAAAGATAAGATCTGGGGTGGAAGTAAAAAAAGGGTTACCAGTGTCACAAGAACGGCGGAGATACGCTGCGGTTTTCTGGTTCGATCAGGGTGATGCAGCGGTCGACGGTGAGGCAGAGGCGAGGCTTGTAGACGGCGACGGCGCTCAGGAGCAGAGACCTCGCGAGGAAGAAGAAGGGACGAAGGGGTAGCAGGAAAGAAAAGAAAAAGGGTCCCCTGCCCCTATTTATAAGGCGCAATGATGCAACGGCAAGTGCGGGAATCGAGGAGCTCAAAAAATGGATGTCATAATGGTGTCGCTTCGATGACTGGATATACGTTAATGAAGGTAATCTTCAGCATTAATGAAGATGATGTCACGACGGTTTACCCCGATCTGAGAAGATGATGTCACGGCGGTTTACCAAAATATGAGAAGATGTGGAAGACGAAGTTTTTACTAAGGATTGACATGAAACCTGTTCAAATCAATCTGGGGCCTAATGTTGGGGATATTACTACCGGACGTAAACTGGCCAGGAGTAGCCGGATTAACTTTATGAAGATTAGAAGCCCATGAAGATGTGAAGATGATGGCGCTTTACAAAGACCCAAGGCCCAAAAGTGAGTTAAGGCCTGTAGACGTAAACCGGCTTAATCATATAACTTTGTTTGTAAGATAGGGAGTGTAGAGACCGAACCGGAAACATTTAAGATCCGTCTTCGGGACTCTTTAAACTGACGAGCGCCACCCATGTATATTAGGGGATGACCCGGCAGCGGTTCAAGGGACAGACAACAACTCGAGAGCCAGACAAAGCGGATTCGCTCCCTGGCCTTCGAAACCCAAGCAATACCAATCACAACTAGACATAGGCTTTTACCTTCATCGAAGGGGCTAAACTAGTATAAACTCTTCATGTCCCCTTGTCCGGTTTAACCCCTTTAAGTTAACCCGTTGCGATGGCTCCACGACTAAGTCCTTTCACAAGGACATCTGCCATGACAAACCCACGATAGTAGCCGTGGCGACCTCACCATCATTGGGTTGGTCGCTGAAGAAGTTGAGGCAGAGGTGGCTGTCGGAGGTGTGGAGGAAGATCTGAGGAATCTGTAGACGGCGTTGTCGGTGTCAAAACTGGCGGATCTCGGGTAGGGGGTCCCGAACTGTGCGTCTAGGGTCGATGACACGGTGGAACTCTCAATTAAAGCACCAATGTCGGTGTCAAAACCAGTGGATCTCGGGTAGGGGGTCCCGAACTGTATGTCTATGATCGATGGTAACAGGAGTCGGGAGACACGATGTTTACTCAGGTTCGGGCCCTCTCTATGAAGGTAATACCCTACTTCCTTTTTGATTGATCATGATGAATATGAGTATTACAAGAGTTGATCTACCACAAGATCGTAATGGCTAAACCCTAGAAGCCTAGCCTATGGGGGGTATGGTAATGAGTATATTCGTTGTTCTTTCCGGACTATCCCCTTCGGTTTATATAGACACCGAGGGGATCTAGGGTTTACATGGAGTCGGTTACATAAGAAGGAATCTTCGGTCACCAAGCTTGCCTTCCACACAAAGTAGAGTCCAACCCGGACACGGTGCAGTCTTCGGTCTTCATGTCTTCACAGCCCATCAGTCCGGCCCATAGATAACAGGCCGGACGTTCGAGGACCCCTTAGTCCAGGACTCCCTCCGGCATCTAGGGCACTGCTCTGTTGTGATGGATCGTTCCGTCCTTGGAGCAGCTCCGGTGAGCCATAAGACGTCAAGGCTGAAGCAGCATAAGACATACATCGTTAATCTCAAGTGGGATTCTAATAGCATCTCCAATAGATGATGTAAAATGCATTACCAAAAAGTGATAGATGTAAAATTTACATCGCCAAAAACCACCTGACTACAACAGATGACGTAAAAACTGTTGACTCTGAACTTAAATGTCGAAACTAAAATTTACTGTGGAATCTGAATGTTACTATCGAAACTGAACGCAATGCTAGTAGACAGGTACTTCACATGGGATAGTTTAGGGAGGGCCTGCAGTTCATCTTCAACCTACACCCTCCCTGAGCTGCCAGCCACCACCAGCCGAACCCCGCGCCGCCTTGATGTCTACTACACAACCTTCTTCTTGTAGACGTTGTTGGGCCTCCAAGTGCAGAGGTTTGTAGGACAGTAGCAGATTTCCCTCAAGTGGATTACCTAAGGTTTATCTATCCGTGGGAGGCGTAGGATGAAGATGGTCTCTCTCAAATAACCCTGCAACCAAATAACAAAGAGTCTCTTGTGTCCCCAACACACCCAATACAATGGTAAATTGTATAGGTGCACTAGTTCGATGAAGAGATGGTGATACAAGTGCAATATGGATGGTAGATATAGGTTTTTGTAATCTGAAAATATAAAAACAGCAAGGTAACTAATGATAAAAGTGAGCACAAACGGTATTGCAATGCTAGGAAACGAGGCCTAGGGTTCATACTTTCCCTAGTGCGAGTTCTCTCAACAATAATAACATAATTGGACCATATAACTATCCTCAACATGCAACAAAGAGTCACTCCAAAGTCACTAATAGCGGAGAACAAATGAAGAGATTATTGTAGGGTATGAAACCACCTCAAAGTTATCCTTTCTGCTCAATCTATTCAAGAGTCTGTAGTAAAATAACACAAAGCTATTCTTACCGTTCGATCTATCATAGAGTTCGTACTAGAATAACACCTTAAGACACAAATCAACCAAAACCCTAATGTCACCTAGATACTCCAATGTCACCTCAAGTATCTGTGGGTATGATTATACGATATGCATCACACAATCTCATATTCATCTATTCAACCAACACAAAGAACTTCAAAGAGTGCCCCAAAGTTTCTACCGGAGAGTCAAGACGAAAACGTGTGCCAACCCCTATGCGTAAGTTCACGAGGTCACGGAACTCGCAAGTTGATCACCAACACATACATCAAGTGGATCACGTGATATCCCATTGTCACCACAGATAAGCACATGCAAGACATACATCAAGTGTTCTCAAATCCTTAAACACTCAATCTGATAAGATAACTTCAAAGGGAAAACTTAATCCGTCACAAGAGAGTAAAGGGGAAGAAACATCATAAGATCCAAATATAATAGCAAAGCTCGCGATACATCAAGATCGTGCCGACTTATGAACACGGAGAGAGAGAGAGAGATCAAACACATAGCTACTGGTACATACCCTCGGCCCCGTGGGTGAACTACCCCCTCCTCATCATGGAGAGCACCGGGATGATGAAGATGGCCACCGGAGAGGGATCCCCCCCTCCGGCAGGGTGCCGGAACGGGTCTAGATTGGTTTTCGGTGGCTACGAAGGCTTGCAGTGACGGAACTCCCGATCTAGGTTTATTTCTGGAAGTTTCAGTATATATAAGAGGTTTTGGCATCGAGAACAAGTCAGGGGGTCTCCGGGCTGTCCACGAGGTAGGGAGGCGCGCCCAGGAGGGTGGGCATGCCCCCCACCCTCGTGGGCAGCTCGGGACACTTATGGCACAACTCTTTTACTCCATGGCCTTCTTCTGGTCCAAAAATAAGTTCCGTGAAGTTTCAGGTCAATTGGACTCTGTTTGGTTTTCCTTTTCTGCGATACTCAAAAACAAGGAAAAAAACAAAAACTGGCACTGGGCTCTAGGTTAATAGGTTAGTCCCAAAAATCATATAAAATAGCATATAAATGCATATAAAACATCCAAGGTTGATAATATAATAGCATGAAACAATCAAAAATTATAGATACGTTGGAGACGTATCACGCCTCGCCGCCCCGAAACAACTCCCCAACGCCGCCACACCGCCCTAAAACAACTCCCCGCCAATCCGTCGCCGCCTCGCCGCCCCGAAACAACTCCCCGTCGTCGGTCTGCCGCCGCCTCGGCCAGCCCTCTAGCCCCCCTCCCCCCGCCAAGGTTTTTCTCTGGCGATCCGTAGGCTGCCGCCCCACCACCGCCCCCCCCCACCGCCGGCAAGCAGCACCCCACCTAGAACCCTAAGATAGATAGTGGGGTAGCTCTCCAGCGAGCCCCCTCCCCGCTGTGGGTGGTTCTTCCTTAACTCCGGCGAGACCCATCACCCCCTAAAAATCGACTGACCCAAAAGTCAATTCAGTCGACTAAAGTGTAGCTAAATCGGAGCAGAGCACCAGCACGAGCGAGGGGGGGAGCAGCAGCGCGAGTGAGCGAGCGAGAGCCAGAGCAGCAGCGCGAGCGAGCGAACGAGCGAGAGCCGGAGCAGCAGCAGCTGGGCAAGCGAGCGAGCGAGCGAGCGAGAGCCAGAGCAGCAGCAGCAGATCCGGCTTGTATGGACGCCGCCACCGAAGGGGCCTCGCACAGGGGAGAGCCGCCGTGGATTTGTCGCCCGCGGTGCCGGGTTCGAGGTAGCCGCTCCATGGGGGTGCAGGATGGAGCACCGTCGGTACCGGGAGGTCGAGTTAAGGATAAGGTGCGATGCGATGAGTGTACAACCTCTTTGGTGGCGCCGTGTAGGCCTCGGCTTCGTCCAAGGAGTCGGTGAGGATGTTGCGGTTCCGGTGGAGTAGGTTAAGGCGGCGCTGTGGGGATGGAGCATAAACAAAAGAGTGCGACCTCTCTTGTGGACCCGTGTACTCCTCAGGTACATCTGCTGAGTCGATGATGGTGATGTTGTTGCGGTGGGTGCCAGCGGCAGGGAAGGAGATCTAAGGCGGCGAAAGATGGTCAAGAGTCGTGATGTATGGTTTGGTGGATGCTTCTGTCGATGGAGCAGCTCAGGTGAGGTGGATGATGTCGCGGCAGGAGCAGGACAAACCACACAAAGTTTTCTTCGACACCTACCTGTAACTGAAGTAATTCTGTAAGGGCTCATTTGGCTTGCATGATTCTAAAAACGCAGGGATAGGAGGAAGAACACCGGAATAGGATAGGAATGCACATGGGAAACAGAGCATTTTTGAACACAGGATTTCTGTCAACTTGGGTGTTATGTTCACAGGAAAAGGAGGAGCAGAGGAATGCAAAGAAACATGGCCAAAATAAAGTGAAACCATATGAAAGAGTGTATAGTTAGAATGTTATTCTGCCACTAATGCACTTGGTCTTGTTTTCATGCATAGGATTTTGAAAAGTAGGTCCAGGTGGATGTTTTGCTCCATTCCTTTCAACAAAATGCATAAATAATTGAATAGTAGAGTGCCATAGGAAAATTTCATGTTGCTATGTTTTTCCGTTGAACCACAATAGCCCTAATGGATCGACATGAATGTAGAGTAATAACTGATGCAACAACTGTACAACCTCTTTGCCGTAGCCATGTCGACCTCGGCATCATTGGGTTGGTCGCTGAAGAAGTTGAGGCAGAGGTGGCTGTCGGAGGTGTGGAGGAAGATCTGAGGAATCTGTAGACGGTGTTGTCGGTGTCAAAACCAGCGGATCTCGGGTAGGGGGTCCCGAACTATGCGTCTAGGGTCGATGACACAGTGGAACTCTCAATGAAAGCACCAATGTCGGTGTCAAAACCAGCGGATCTCGGGTAGGGGGTCCCGAATTGTGCGTCTAGGATCGATGGTAACAGGAGACGCGGGACACGATGTTTACCCAGGTTCGGGCCCTCTCTATGGAGGTAATACCCTACTTCCTGTTTGATTGATCATGATGAATATGAGTATTACAAGAGTCGATCTACCACGAGATCGTAATGGCTAAACCCTAGAAGCCTAGCCTATGGGGGGTATGGTAATGAGTATATGTGTTGTTCTTTCTGGACTATCCCCTTCGGTTTATATAGACACCGAGGGGATCTAGGGTTTACATTGAGTCGATTACATAAGAAGGAATCTTCGGTAGCCAAGCTTTCCTTCCACGCCAAGTAGAGTCGAACTCGGACACTGTGCAGTCTTCGGTCTTCATGTCTTCACAGCCCATCAGTCCGGCCCATAGATAACAAGCCGGACGTTCGAGGACCCCTTAGTCCAGGACTCCCTCAGGCGTCCAGGGCACTGCTCTGTTGTGATGGATCGTCCGTCCTTGGAGCAGCTCCGGTGAGCCGTAAGACGTCAAGGCTGAAGCAGCATAAGACAGACATCGTTAATCTCAAGTGGGATTCTAATAGCATCTCCAATAGATGATGTAAAATGCATTACCAAAAAGTGATAGATGTAAAATTTACATCACCAAAAACCACCTAACTACAACAGATGAGGTAAAATCTGTTGACTCTAAACTTAAATGTCGAAACTAAAATTTACTGTGGAATCTGAATGTTACTGTCAAAACTGAACGCAATGCTAGCAGACAGGCACTTCACATGGGATAGTTTAAGGAGGGTCTGCAGTTCATCTTCAACCTACACCCCCCTGAGCCGCCAGCCACCACCAACCAAACCCCGCGCCGCCTTGATGTCTACTACACAACCTTCTTATTGTAGACGTTGTTGGGCCTCCAAGTGCAGAGGTTTGTAGGACAGTAGCAGATTTCGCTCAAGTGGATGACCTAAGGTTTATCAATCCGTGGGAGGCGTAGGATGAAGATGTTCTCTCTTGAACAACCCTGCAACCAAATAACAAAGAGTCTCCTGTGTCCCCAACACACCCAATACAATGGTAAATTGTATAGGTGCACTAGTTCAGCGAAGAGATGGTGATACAAGTGCAATATGGATGGTAGATATAGGTTTTGTAATCTGAAAATATAAAAACAGGAAGGTAACTAATGATAAAAGTGAGCACAAACGGTATTGAAATGCTAGGAAACGAGGCCTAGGGTTCATACTTTCACTTGTGCAAGTTCTCTCAACAATAATAACATAATTGGACCATATAACTATCCCTCAACATGCAACAAAGAGTCACTCCAAAGTCACTAATAGCGGAGAACAAACGAAGAGATTATTGTGGGGTACGAAACCACCTCAAAGTTATCCTTTCTGATCGACCTATTCAAGAGTCCGTAGTAAAATAACACAAAGCTATTCTTTCCGTACGATCTATCATAGAGTTCGTACTAGAATAACACCTTAAGACACAAATCAACCAAAACCCTAATGTCACCTAGATACTCCAATGTGACCTCAAGTATCTGTGGGTATGATTGTATGATATGCATCACACAATCTCAGATTCATCTTTTCAACCAACACAAAGAACTTCAAAGAGTGCCCCAAAGTTTCTACCGGAGAATCAAGATGAAAACGTGTGCCAACCCTATGCATAAGTTCACGAGGTCACGGAACTCGCAAGTTGATCACCAAAACATACATCAAGTGAATCACATGATATCACATTGTCACCATAGATAAGCACACGCAAGACATACATCATGTGTTCTCAAATCCTTAAACACTCAATCCGATAAGATAACTTCAAAGGGAAAACTTAATCCATCACAAGAGAGTAGAGGGGGAGAAACATCATAAGATCCAAATATAATTGCAAAGCTCGCGATACATCAAGATCATGCCGACTCAAGAACACGAGAGAGAGAGAGAGATCAAACACATAGTTACTGGTACATACCCTCAGCCCCGAGGGTGAACTACCCCCTCCTCATCATGGAGAGCACCGAGATGATGAATATGGCCACCGGAGAGGGATTCCCCCCTCCGGCAGGGTGCCGGAACGGGGTCTAGTTTGGTTTTCGGTGGCTACAGAGGCTTGCGGTGGCGGAACTCCCGATCTACATTTATTTCTGGAAATTTTAGTATATATAAGAGGTTTTGGCATCGAGAACAAGTCAGGGGGTCTCCGGGCTGTCCACGAGGTAGGGAGGCGCGCCCAGGAGGGTGGGCACGCTCCCCCACCCTCGTGGGCAGCCCGGGACACTTCTGGCCCAACTCTTTTACTCCATGGCCTTCTTCTGGTCCAAAAATAAGTTCCGTGAAGTTTCAGGTCAATTGGACTCTGTTTGGTTTTCCTTCTCTGCAATACTCAAAAACAAGGAAAAACATAAACTGGCACTAGGCTCTAGGTTAATAGGTTAGTCCCAAAAATCATATAAAATGGCATGTAAATGCATATAAAACATCCAAGGTTGATAATATAATAGCAAAGCTCGTGATACATCAAGATCGTGCCGACTCAAGAACACGAGAGAGAGAGAGATCAAACACATAGCTACTGGTACATATCCTCAGCCCCGAGGGTGAACTACTCCCTCCTCATCATGGAGAGCATCGGGATGATAAAGATGGCCACCGGAGAGGGATTCCCCCCTCCGGCAGGGTGCGGGAACGGGTCTAGATTGGTTTTCGTGGCTACGGAGGCTTGCGGCGGCAGAACTCCAGATCTAGGTTTCTTTCTGGAAGTTCCAGTATATATAAGAGGTTTTGGCGTCGAGAACAAGTCAGGGGGTCTCCGAGCTGTACACGAGGTAGGGAGGCGCCCCAGGGGGGTGGGCGCGCCCCCACCCTCGTGGGCAGCCCAGGACTCTTCTGGCCCAACTCTTTTACTCCATGGCCTTCTTCTGGTCCAAAAATAAGTTCCGTGAAGTTTCAGGTCAATTGGACTCCATTTGGTTTTCCTTTTCTGTGATACTAAAAACAAGGAAAAACAGAAACTGGCACTAGGCTCTACGTTAATAGGTTAGTCCCAAAAATCATATAAAATAGCATATAAATGCATATAAAACATCCAAGGTTGATAATATAATAGCATGGAACAATCAAAAATTATAGATACATTGGAGATGTATCAAGCATCCCAAGCTTAATTCCTGCTCGTCCTCGAGTAGGTAAATGATAAAAACAGAATTTTTGATGTGGAATGCTACCTAACATATTTATCATTGTAATCTTATTTATTGTGGCAAGACAGATCCATATGATTCAAGACAAAAGTTTAATATTGACATAAAAATAATGATACTTCAAGCATACTAACAAAGTAATCATGTCTTCTCAAAATAACATGGCCAAAGAAAGCTATCCCTACAAAATCATATAGTCTGGCTATGCTCTATCTTCATCACACAAAATATTTAAATCATGCACAACCCCGATCACAAGCCAAGCAATTGTTTCATACTTTTGATGTTCTCAGACTTTTTCAATCTTCACGCAATACATGAGCGTGAGCCATGGACATAGCACTATGGGTGGAATAGAATGGTGGTTGTGGAGAAGACAAAAAGGAGAAGATAGTCTCACATCAACTAGGCGTATCAACGGGCTATGGAGATGCCCATCAATAGATATCAATGTCAGTGAGTAGGGATTGCCATGCAACGGATGCAGTAGAGCTATAAGTGTATGAAATCTCAAAAAGAAACTAACTGGGTGTGCATCCAACTCGCTTGCTCACGATGACCTAGGGAATTTTGAGGAAGCCCATCATTGGAATATACAAGCCAAGTTCTATAATGAAAGATTCCCACTAGTATATGAAAGTTACAACATGGGAGACTCTCTATCATGAAGATCATGGTGCTACTTTGAAGCACAAGTGTGGTAAAAGGATAGTAGCATTGCCCCTTCTCTCTTTTTCTCTCATTTTTTTGTTTTTTTGGCCTTCTCTTTTTTATGGCCTCTTTTTATTATTATTTTGTCCAAAGTCTCATCCCGACTTGTGGGGGAATCATAGTCTCCATCATCCTTTCCTCACATGGGACAATGCTCTAATAATGATGACCATCACACTTTTATTCACTTACAACTCAAGAATTACAACTCGATACTTAGAACAAAATATGACTCTATATGAATGCCTCCAGCGGTGTACCGGGATGTGCAATGAATCAAGAGTGACATGTATGAAAGAATTATGAAAGGTGGCTTTGCCACAAATACGATGTCAACTACATGATCATGCAAAGCAATATGACAATTATGGAGCGTGTCATTATAAACGGAACGGTGGAAAGTTGCATGGCAATATATCTCGGAATGGCTATGGAAATGCCATAATAGGTAGGTATGGTGGCTGTTTTGAGGAAGGTATATGGTGGCTGTATGATACCGGTGAAAGGTGCGCGGTATTAGAGAGGCTAGCAATGGTGGAAGGGTGAGAGTGCTATAATCCATGGACTCAACACTAGTCATAAAGAACTCACATACTTATTGCAAAAATCTACAAGTCATCAAAAACCAATCACTAGCGCATGCTCCTAGGGGGATATATTGGTAGGAAAATACCATCGCTCGTCCCCGACCGCCACTCATAAGGAAGGCAATCAAAGAAACACCTCATGCTTCAAATTCATCACACAACGGTTACCATACGTGCATGCTACGGGACTTGCAAACCTCAACACAAGTATTTCTCAAATTCACAATTACTCAACTAGCACGACTCTAATATTAGCATCTTCATATCTCAAAACAATTATCAAGTATCAAACTTCTCATAGTATTCAATGCACTTATATGAAAGTTTTTATTATACCCATCTTGGATGCCTATCATATTAGGACTAGTTTCATAACCAAAGCAGACTACCATGCTGTTCTAAATACTCTCAAAATATAAGTGCATTGAATACTACTGTGCTCTAAAAGGATATAAGTGAAGCACTAGAGCAAATGACAAACTACTCCGAAAGATATAAGTGAAGATCAATGAGTAGTCGAATAATTATGCAACTATGTGAAGACTCTCTAACATTTAATAATTTCATATATTGGTATTTTATTCAGACAGCAAGCAAAACAAAATAAAATAAAACGACGGTCCAAGCAAAACACATATCATGTGGTGAATAAAAATATAGCCTCAAGTAAAGTTACCGACAGACGAAGACAAAACAGGGGATGCCTTCCGGGGCATCCCCAAGCTTAGGATCTTGGTTGTCCTTGAATATTACCTTGGGGTTCCTTGGGCATCCCCAAGCTTAGGCTCTTGCCACTCCTTAATCCGTAGTCCATCGAATCTTTACCCAAAACTTGAAAACTTCACAACACAAAACTTAACAGAAAACTCGTAAGCTCCGTTAGTATAAGAAAATAAATAACCACTTAGGTACTATTGTGAACTCATTATAAATTCATATTGGTGTAATATCTACTTTATTCCAACTTCTCTATGGTTCATACCCTCCGATACTACTCATAGATTCATCAAAATAAGCAAACAACACATAGAAAACAGAATCTGTCAAAAACAGAACAGTCTGTAGTAATCTGTATCATTCGAATACTTATATCACTCCAAAAATTCTTAAATAAATTGGTGGACCTGAGTAATTTGTCTATTAATCATATGCAAAAAGAATCAACCTAATCGCACTAGCCAGTAAAAAATGGCAGCTATTCTCGTGAGTGCTAAAGTTTCTGTTTTTTACAGCAAGATCGCAAAGACTTCACCCAAGTCTTCCCAAGGGTTCTACTTGGCACAAACACTAATTAAAAACATAAAACCACATATAAACAGAAGCTAGATGAATTATTTATTACTAAATAGGATAAAAAATCAAGGAACAAAATAAAATTGGGTTGCCTCCCAACAAGCGCTATCGTTTAACGCCCCTAGCTAGGCATGATGATTTCAATGATGTTCACATAAAAGATAATAATTGTAACATAAAGAGAGCATCATGAAGAATATGAATAGCACATTTAAGTCTAACCTACTTCCTATGCATAGGGATTTTTTGAGAAAACAACTTGTGGGAACAAGAATCAACTTGCATAGGAAAGCAAAACAAGCATAACTTCAAGATTTTAAGCGCATAGAGAGAAAACTTGATATTATTGCAATTCCTACGAGCATATATTCCTCCCTCATAATAATTTTCAGTAGCATCATGAATGAATTCAACAATATAACCATCACATAAAGCATTCTTTTCATGAGCCATAAGCATAGAATTTTTATTACTCTCCACATAAGCAAAAAAATTCTCATTCGGAATAGTGGGAGTAAACTCAACAAAATAACTATCATGTGAGGTATAATCCAATTGAAAACTAAAATCATGATAAAAAGTTTCATGGTTATCATTATTCTTAATAGCATACAGGTCATCACAATAATCATCATAGATAGCAACTTTGTTCTCATAATCAATTGGAACCTCTTCCGAAATAGTGGAATCATTACTAAATAAAGTCATGACCTCTCCAAATCCACTTTTATAATTATCACAATAAGATTAAACATCCTCCAAAATAGTCTGATCATCACTTCCTAAAGTTGACACTCTTCCAAACCCACTTTTATCAATATAATCATCATAAATAGGAGGCATGCTATGATCAAAATAAATTTTCTCATCAAAACATGGGGGACAAAAAATATAATCTTCATCAAACATAGAATCCCCAAGCTTGTGGCTTTGCATACCATTGGCATCATAGATATCCAAGGAATTCATACCAACAACATTGCAATCATGCTCATCATACAAAGATTTAGTGCCAAACATTCTAATGCATTCTTCTTCTAACACTTTGGCACAATTATCGGAATCCTTATTTTCTTGGAAGATATTAAAAAGATGAAGCATATGAGGTACCCTCAATTCCATTTTTTGTAGTTTTATTTTATAGACTAAACTAGTGATAAAACAAGAAACTAAAATATTAGATTGCAAGATCTAAATATATACCTTCAAGCGCTAACCTCCCCGGCAACGGTGCCAGAAAAGAGCTTGATGTCTACTACACAACCTTCTCCTTGTAGACGTTGTTGGGCCTCCAAGTGCAGAGGTTTGTAGGACAGTAGCAAATTTCCCTCAAGTGTATGACCTAAGGTTTATCAATCCGTGAGAGGCGTGGGATGAAGATGGTCTCTCTCAAACAACCCTGCTACCAAATAACAAAGAGTCTCTTGTGTCCCCAACACACCCAATACAGTGGTAAATTGTATAGGTGCACTAGTTCGGAGAAGATATGGTGATCCAAGTGCAATATGGATGGTAGATATATGTTTTTGTAATCTGAAAATATAAAAACAGCAAGGTAACTAATGATAAAAGTGAGCACAAACGGTATTGCAATGCTAGGAAACGAGGCCTATGGTTCATACTTTCACTAGTGCAAGTTCTCTCAAAAATAATAACATAATTGGATCATATAACTATCCCTCAACATGCAACAAAGAGTCACTCCAAAGTCACTAATAGCGGAGAACAAACGAAGAGATTATTGTAGGGTACGAAACCACCTCAAAGTTATCCTTTTTGATCGATCTATTCAAGAGTCCATAGTAAAATAACACAAAGCTATTCTTTCCGTTCGATCTATCATAGAGTTCGTACTAGAATAACACCTTAAGACACAAATCAACCAAAACCCTAATGTCACCTAGATACTCCAACGTCACCTCAAGTATCCGTGGGTATGATTATACGATATGCATCACATAATCTCAGATTCATCTATTCAACCAACACAAAGAACTTCAAAGAGTGCCCCAAAGTTTCTACTGGAGAGTCAAGACGAAAACGTGTGCCAACCCCTATGCATAAGTTCACAAGGTCACGGAACTCGCAAGTTGCTCACCAAAACATACATCAAGTGGATCACGTGATACCCCAATGTCACCACAAATAAGCACATGCAAGACATACATCAAGTGTTCCCAAATCCTTAAAGACTCAATCCAATAAGATAACTTCAAAGGGAAAACTCAATCCATCACAAGAGAGTAGAGGGGGAGAAACATCATAAGATCCTAATATAAAAGCAAAGCTCGCGATACATCAAGATCGTGCCGACTCAAGAACACGAGAGAGAGAGAGAGAGAGAGAGAGATCAAACACATAGCTACTGGTACATACCCTCAACCCCGAGGGTGAACTACCCCCTCCTCATCATGGAGAGCACCGGGATGATGAAGATGGTCACCGGAGAGGGATTTCCCCCCCCCCCCTCCGGCAGGGTGCCGGAACGGGTCTAGATTGGTTTTCGGTGGCTATGGAGGCTTGCGGCGGCGAAACTCCCGATCTAGGTTTATTTCTGGAAGTTTCAGTATATATTAGAGGTTTTGGCATCGAGAACAAGTCAGGGGGTCTCCGGGCTGTCCACGAGGTAGGGAGGCGCGCCCAGGAGGGTGGGCACGCCCCCCACCCTCGTGGGCAGCCCGAGACACTTCTGGCCCAACTCTTTTACTCCATGGCCTTCTTCTAGTCCAAAAATAAGTTCTGTGAAGTTTCAGGTCAATTGGACTCTGTTTGGTTTTCCTTTTCTGCGATACTCAAAAACAAGGAAAAAACAAAAATTGGCATTGTGCTCTAGGTTAATAGGTTAGTCCCGAAAATCATATAAAATAGCATATAAATGCATATAAAACATCCAAGGTTGATAATATAATAGCATGGAACAATCAAAAATTATAGATACATTGGAGACGTATCACGCCTCGCCACCTCGCCGCCCCGAAACAACTCCCCAACGCCGCCACGCCGCCCCGAAACAACTCCCCACCGCCGGTCCGCCGCTGCCTCGCCGCCCCGAAACAACTCCCCGTCGTCGGTCTGCCGCCGCCTCGGCCAGCCCTCTAGCCCCCCCCCCCCGCCAAGCTTTTTCTCCGGCGATCCCCACGCCACCGCCCCACCACCGCCCCCCCACCGCCGGCGAGACACCCCACCCAGAACCCTAAGATAGATAGTGGGGTACCTCTCGGCGAGCCCTCCCCGCTGGGTGGTTCTTCCTTAACTCCGCGAGACCCACCCTGAAAATCGACTGACCCAAAAGTCGATTCAGTCGACTGAAGTGTAGCTAAATCGGAGCAGAGTCAGCAACGAGCGAGGGGGAGAGCAGCAGCGCGAGCGAGCGAGCGAGAGCCAGCAGCAGCAGCGAGCGAGCGAGCGAGAGCCGGAGCAGCAGCAAGCTGGGCGAGCGAGAGCAGGAGCAGAGCAGCAGTAGCGAGCACCGAGCGACAGCCAGAGCAGCAGCAGCAGATCCGGCTAGTTATGGACGCCGCCGCCGAAGGGGCCTCGCACTAGGGAGAGCCGCCGTGGAGATGTCGCCCGCGGCGCCGGCTTCGAGGTAGCCGCTCCATGGGGGTGCGGGATGGAGCACCGTCGGCGCCGGGAGGTCGAGTTAAGGAGAAGGTGCGATGCGATGAGTGTACAACCTCTTTGGTGGCGCCGAGTAGGCCTCGGCTTCGTCCGAGGAGTCGGTGAGGATGTTGCGGTTCCGGTGGAGCAGGTTAAGGCGGCGCTGTGGGGATGGAGCAGCCGCGATAGACGAGGCGATCGTCGGAGCAGCTCCTTGGAGGTGGAGGACGGGGCGGCTGAACCGGCGGGACGGCGAGATGGACGACGGATCCTCATCCGGGGAGGTGGACGAGGGACGTCGAGCTGTTGCGGTGGACGACGTTCGGGGAAGAGGCTCCGGCTGGGCAGCGGTGACGTGGCGGACGGAGGAGGGTGGGGTTTCGCGGCTGGAGCGGAGAGGTTATGGCGGCCTGGGTTTCGAATGGCGAAAAGAGTGAAAGTGCAACTATCCCTAGGTGGTTTTGGTAATTCATAACAACATATAGCTCATTGAGCTAATGCTATTCAAGATGAATATTTCAGGAAAGCTCAATGATTGGCATGGCATGGATGTGAAAGTGGAACCCTCAAAATGCTAAGGACAAAGGATTGGCTCAAGCTCAAAAGCTCAAGACTCTTCATTTTATATTTTAGTGATCCAAGATCACATTGAGTCTTTAGGAAAAGCCAATACTATCAAGGAGGGAGGTGTTGCTTAATGAGCCTCTTGCTTCATGTGCTTAGTGATATGCTCCAAAACCCTCAACTACTTTCCCATATCCACATATGACCTAAACCCTAAGCCAAACTCGGTCCTACCGATTCTTCTATCCGGCGCCACCGAGTTTCACTTGTCATAAGCCACTGCCAAAACCTAGCAATTCGGTTCTACCGATAGGGATCTCGGTCTCACCGAGATGGGATTGCAAACTCTCTGTTTCCCTTTCGTAACTTTTCGGTCTCACGAAAGAGCGATCGGTCCCACCGAGATTGCATGCAAACTCTCTGTTTCCTTTTTGTAACTTTCGGTCTCACCGAAAGAGCAAATCGGTCCCACCGAGTTTGCCTGACCAACTCTCTGGTTAGCTTATTACCAAAACTTCGGTCTCACCGAGTTTGTGTAATCGGTCTCACCGAGATTACGTTATGCCCAAACCCTAACCATATCGGTCCTACCGAGTTGCATGTCAGTCCCACCGAAAATCTCTAACGGTCACTAGGTTTACCTTTTCGGTCCGACCGAGTTTGTTGATTCGGTCCCACCGAGATTGGAAAACTGTGTGTAACGGTTGGATTTTGTGTGGAGGCTATATATACCCTCCACCTCCTCTTCATTCGTGGAGAGAGCAATCAGAACACATACACAATTCCAACTCATATGTTCTGAGAGAGAACCACCTACTCATGTGTTGAGACCAAGATATTCCATTCCTACCATATGAATCTTGATCTCTAGCCTTCCCCAGTTGCTTTCCACTCAAATCTTCTTTCCACCAAATCCAAATCCTTGAGAGAGAGTTGAGTGTTGGGGAGACTATCATTTGAAGCACAAGAGCAAGGAGTTCATCATCAACACACCATTTGTTACTTCTTGGAGAGTGGTGTCTCCTAGATTGGCTAGGTGTCACTTGGGAGCCTCCGACAAGATTGTGGAGTTGAACCAAGGAGTTTGTAAGGGCAAGGGGATCGCCTACTTCGTGAAGATCTACCGCTAGTGAGGCAAGTCCTTCGTGGGCGATGGCCATGGTGGGATAGACAAGGTTGCTTCTTCGTGGACCCTTCGTGGGTGGAGCCCTCCGTGGACTCGCGCAACCGTTACCCTTCGTGGGTTGAAGTCTCCATCAACGTGGATGTAGGATAGCACCACCTATCCGAACCACGGGAAAAACATCCGTGTCTCCAATTGCGTTTGAATTCTCCAAACCCTTCCCTTTACATTCTTGCAAGTTGCATGCTTTACTTTCCGCTGCCCATATACTCTTTGCATGCTTGCTTGAATTGTGTGATGATTGCTTGACTTGTCCTAAATAGCTAAAATCTGCCAAGAACTAAAATTGGGAAAAGGTTAAGTTTTATTTGGTCAAGTAGTCTAATCACCCCCCCTCTAGACATACTTTCGATCCTACAAGTGGTATCAGAGCTTTGGTCTCCATTTGCTTTGATTTCCATAGCTTTTGGTGGTCATAGCCTTGGTTTCACAACCTAGGAGAGTATGGCGTCTAGCGAGGGAAATTATCACCGTAGAGGTCCTTACTTTGATGGTACTAATTTTGCTAGTTGGAAGCATAAATGAAAATGCATATTCTTGGACATAACCCCGCCGTTTGGGCTATTGTGTGTGTTGGTTGCAAGGTGACTTCTTTGATGGGAAGAACCAAACCGTGAAGCTACCGCGGATGAAGTTGAAGATGTTGCAATACAATGCTCAAGCTTGTGATATTCTCTTCAACGGATTGTGCCCCGAAGAATTCAACAAAATCAGCCGTCTTGAGAATGCAAAGGAAATTTGGAACACTTTGATTGATATGCACGAAGGTACCGACTCCGTCAAGGAATCCAAGTTGGATGTGCTTCAAAGTCAACTTGACAAGTTCAAATGAAGGATGGTGAAGGTGTCGCTGAAATGTACTCTAGGCTTGCTCTCATCACAAATGAGATTGCCGGCTTAGGAAGTGAAGAGATGACCGATAGATTCATCATCAAGAAAGATTCTAAGAGCCTTGGATGGAAAATATGATACCGTGTGCACATTGATCCAAATGATGCCCAATTACAAAGATCTCAAGCCAACGGAGGTGATTGGAAGAATTGTTGCTCATGAGATGTCACTTAAGGATAAAGAGGAACTTCACAACAAATCAAGTGGTGCCTACAAAGCCTCATGTGAAGCCCCTACATCATCAAGTGAGAAACAAAACTTCAATGAAGAATTGAGCTTAATGGTGAAGAACTTCAACAAGTTCTACAAGAGTAGAAGCAAAGATAGAAGCTTCAAGTCAAGGTCCTACAATGACAAAAGATCTTCTAGTCGAGAGCGAAACTGCTACAGTTGTGGAAGACCCGGACACTATTCCAATGAGTGTACGGCTCCCTACAAGAGGAGAAGATTCTCCAAAAAGAAGAAGCAAAGAATCACCACCAAGAGAGAGAAGGAGTAGAGATGATCGTTATGAACGAAGATACTCACAGAGAAGCAAGGATTCGGAAAGAAAGGAAAAATCATCAAGGAGCTACACAAAACAAAGACATCAAGCTCATGTTGGTGAATGGGTATCCGGCTCCGACTCCGACAGCCACTCCGAGAGAAGTTATCACTCCGACTCTGAAGATACTCAAGATGAAGGTGTTGCCGGTCTAGCACTTGTGTCAACCAACTCCTACGACATATTTGACTCACCAAATGAAGGAATTGGAAGATGCTTCATGGCCAAAGGTCCTAAGGTAACACACCCCGAGTATGTTGATTTCAATAGTGATGAAGATGACTTGTTAGGTGATGATTTGCTTGTTGACAACTCTAGTGATGAATACTATGATGAAACGTCAATTAATCATGCTAATCAAGATAAAGCGAATGACAATGTAAGGAGAAGATTGAGGCTCTAACTAAAGAACTAAACACTCTTAAGTTAGCTCATGAAACTATCTTCGAAGATCATCGAGAACTTTTAAGAGCTCATGAGAAATTACGCTTTGAAAAGCTCAATCTTGAGCAAGAGCATGAGTTCTTAAAAGCAATCAATGATGATCTCTGCAAGAAAAGTTCTTCTTACATTGCCAAGCGTTTACTCTTATCCACTTACATGCCTCAAGTCAAGTCTGGTAACAAGAACAAGAAAGATTCTTCCTCTAGCAGTAACAATGATCATGCTAAATCCAATATTGTTGCTTCTAGTAGTTCTCTTGATTCCACTAATGATTCTCTTAGCCAAGTTACACTTGAGCAAGAAAATAGCTTATTGAAGGGAATTATAGAGAAAGGAGTGTACAAAAGCCTTGCCGGGAGTAAGCAATTCAAGGAAAGTGTGCGCAAGCAAGGAATGCACCGGAAGAATCAAGGTGTTGGTTTTGAACGAAAGTTCAATGCCAATGGAGTTGAGTGGGAAGAAGATCAATACCCCAAGACAAAGTTTGTTCCTCAACAAGAGAAGTATGATACTTCTTTCAAGGGGACACAAGCTCAAGATGATCTTCCACCACAAGACTACAAGCAAAAAGGCAAGGACAAGCTTCAAGAGGAAATTTATGCATTTGAAGAAGCTCCTAAGACCTTAGTCAAGTGGATTCCCAAGACTACTTCAAGTTCCACTTCATCAAGTACGACTACAACTCCAAGGATTCCCATCAAGATGGTGTGGATCCAAAAGAAGAAGAACTAGAGAGTTCTTGAGGGTGACTCCGCCAACATACTTCACTCTTATCATTTTGGCAAGAACAAGTGCAATCAACTTCCACATCTTGCACTAGTTCAAGGAGTCACAAACCCTCTTGTTGGTAAGACAAGGGACAAGGTAACCTAAAAGTTTTCATGGACATCATCTTGTGTGTGCATCACTCTATGTCTATGGATATCCTTGTTTGTTCCTTGTGGGACGAACTCATGTAGGTATTGAAAGTGCAATTCACTCAAATGGATAGCTCCAAGTGATCTACATCAACATTGAGCATCCACATCTTCAACATCTACATGAAGTCATCATCAACAAAACCCGAGGTAGTTCATCCCTCTAAGGGGGGATATCACATCTAGGGGGAGCTTTACTCTAAGACTTGAGCTAAAGCAACTCTAAAGATGTGAACACAACAATGCTTTATGTAAAAGTGGTAACCCCACTTGAGCTTAAACGATGAGTATGACCTATGATCAAGTGTTCTCACTTGACTCCTAAGTCAATATACTCATATATAGATGACCTTGTCATCGCAAATTGCTTGATAGATGATAGAATTGGTTGTGCATGCCTTGTCACATATTTCATTTGCCATCTTATTGTGTGAGCATGCTGGTTGCATATTTTACTCATTCGAGGACATCCACTTGTTGTTTTGATTGTTTGGTTTTATTTCCTTTTGCCAAGTGGATGGACAAGAATGCCTAAGAACCTCCTCTAGCTATCTATGCTTTTCTCGTCTCAAACTCTATTCATGCTACATCACAAAACTTGATCAAGTCAGATTCGAACCACTCTGTGTGAGGAGCGCTCGGAGTCCCCGATTCATCATAGACTTAAACTTCCAAAACCTCTTCATGATTCTCGGTCTGACCGATACCCTACTTTCGGTCCTACCGAGATCATTAAGTTGATCTCGGTTTTCGATCTTGGTGCAACCGATTTGAACCATTCGGTCACACCGAGTTGCAACAACTGTATACAGTTTTGCATCTCGGTGCCATCGAGTTGTTCCACTCGGTCACACCGACAGGGTCGGGCTATATATAGTCACGGGCAAAAATTTGGAAATTTCTCCGAACCCCTTCGCCCGCGCGATAGCCTGCTCTGCTAACTTGGTCTCCGGATCGTCTCCTCGCCGCCAGCCGCCTCCAGTCGCTGGTCTCCGTCGTCGTCAACGGAAATTCAACCCCGCCGTTGCCGCCGTAGCGAGTCTCCGCCGAACTAGGGTATGGACTCGATCTTTGTGCTATTCCCCAATCCAATTCTTAGCACATTGTGATCATCATGATTCTTGCCACGTTTGTCAAACTTCTATCCAGTCAATGAACTCGTAGATTAGGTTTAATTCGAAAAATTTAGGGTTAGGTTTCCGCCGAAACCATCTTGGACCCACCGAGTTGAAAAACTCGGTCCCACCGATTTGGCTTATGCCATTGCACAAGTGAGACTCGGTCTGACCGAGAATTACTTATCGGTGTGACCGATTTTGGAACTCTGTGAAACCCTAGCAGTCTCGGTGCCACCGAACTGTGACTCGATCTGACCGAGTTCACTAGTTTAGGTGCCAAAACTGCTTCGGTATCACCGAGTTTAGAAATCGGTAGATCCGAGATGCTTTCAGTGGGAAACTAAAACTAAGTTTTTGAATTATTGTTTTGCAAAAAATCTCTGCATTTTGTGATGCTTATCCACTCTATCTCATCTATAACCTATTCACAGGGTCAGCAGTCAGAGTTTGCATCATGTCAGACCAAAGTGATAGCCAGAACTTGTCAGAGCAGCAAGTGCAGATGAGTGAGGGCACTAGTCCCTCAAGTTCCTCAGATGATGGCAGCAGGAGCACCCCTAGCAATCTGCCTAAAGCTGCCACAAGACAGAGAAAGAAGAGAACCTCAGACTCAGAAGATGAGGATTATGTGGCAGAAGAGGAAGCAACTTCCAAGAGAGTTGAGCCAGCATAGGGCATAAAACCAGGGATGAAGATCAAAAGGCCAGCAGGCAGGCAGCCTATGTCAAAGGCCAGAGCTTCAACTGAGAAGCCCACTCCAATTGAGCCAGTTGCTACTGAAGGCAAGAAGAGGAAAGAAAGGGTGAAGAAAACTGTAGCCAGAGTGCTTGGCAAGGCTTCCATCATGGAAGATGAGGAGGAAGAAGAAGAGGTAGCTGCACCAGCACCTAAGGCACCCAAGCTGATGGGTGATGCCATAAGAACAGGGGCAGCTGCTTCCAAGGCCAAGCCAGCTCCAAAGCCAAAGCCAAAGAGGAACACAAGAAGCATCCCAGCTACTGAGAAGAACAAGGCCCCAGTGCCTGAAGCTGCAGAAGAAGAAGAAGAAGAGTATGTTCTTAGAAAGCTCAAGCCCAAGATCCCAGACCACAACGATGCTCATCATGTGACTGAGGATATGAAACTCAGGAGAGATTCAGGGCTCCGGAAGTGGCAGAGATTCAGACTGCAGTAGAGCAGCTCCAGGATGACATGCAGGAGAGGAGAGGCAACACTACAACTGATGCCTTTGCCAGAGTGCCACGAGGTTCGAGGTCGTCTGCAGTGCCAGTTGCTGACCCCAGAGCCACCACGTCTGCACCAGCTACAGCCTCAGTTCCACCAGCTCCAGCGTCCACTTCAGCCTCGACTCCGACCACGTCTACAGAAGGCTTCGTCCTTGGAGTGCTCCGGACTCCACCACCACCTGAAGATCAAGCCTGAGTGTCGACTTAGCACTATGCATTTTCTAGGAACTTTTTGGTAACTTGTTGCCAAAGGGGGAGAAAATGTATAGATCATAGGCTTCGAGAGAGAGTGTTGCTTTTATTCTCTCTTGTTTTATTTGGTGGTTTTTCGAACTTTGTTTGCTTTTGTGTGAGATACTATATCATTGCTCGTGAGACATTGATGATCATGTGTTTGATCATAAGCTACACTTAATGTTTGCTTAATATTATCATCTTATCTATCTTATGTGATCATTCACTATTCTTGGTGATGAGTGCATGTATTTCATTCTTATCATTTTAAGCGCTCCACCAAGATGTATGTGACATGGAAGAGTAACCCATGACTCTAACTCTTTGTGCATTTGTAGTCCAAAGCAAATTTTAAATATGCACAAATTTAGGGGGAGCTCTTACTTGTCACATACTTCTCAAAGCGACGATATATTTCATGCTTATTATCATTTGTCGAAGCTTTCATCTATATGTTGTCATCAATTACCAAAAAGGGGGAGATTGAAAGTGCAACTATCCCTAGGTGGTTTTGGTAATTCATAACAACATATAGCTCATTGAGCTAATGCTATTCCAAGATGACTATTTCAGGAAAGCTCAATGATTGGCATGGCATGGATGTGAAAGTGGAACCCTCAAAATGCTAAGGACAAAGGATTGGCTCAAGCTCAAAAGCTCAAGACTCTTCATTTTATATTTTAGTGATCCAAGATCACATTGAGTCTTTAGGAAAATCCAATACTATCAAGGAGGGATGAGGTGTTGCTTAATGAGCCTCTTGCTTCATGTGCTTAGTGATATGCTCCAAAACCCTCAACTACTTTCCCATATCCACATATGACCTAAACCCTAAGCCAAACTCGGTCCTACCGATTCTTTCTATCCGGCGCCACCGAGTTTCACTTGTCATAAGCCACTGCCAAACCCTAGCAATTCGGTTCTACCGATAGGGATCTCGGTCTCACCGAGATGGGATTGCAAACTCTCTATTTCCCTTTCATAACTTTTCGGTCTCACCGAAAGAGCGAATCAGTCCCACCGAGATTGCAGTGTAAACTCTTCGTTTCCTTTTTGTAACTTTTCGGTCTCACCGAAAGAGCAAATCGGTCCCACGGAGTTTACCTGACCAACTCTCTGGTTAGCTTATTACCAAACTCGGTCTCACCGAGTTTGTGTAATCGGTCTCACCGAGATTACATTATGCCCAAACCCTAACCATATCGGCCCTACCGAGTTGCATGTCAGTCCCACCGAAAATCTCTAACGGTCACTAGGTTTACCTTTTTGGTCCGACCGAGTTTGTTGATTCGGTCCCACCGAGATTGGAAAACTGTGTGTAACGGTTGGATTTTGTGTGGAGACTATATATACCCCTCCACCTCCTCTTCATTCGTGGAGAGAGCCATCAGAACACATACACAATTCCAACTCATATGTTCTGAGAGAGAACCACCTACTCATGTGTTGAGACCAAGATATTCCATTCCTACCATATGAATCTTGATCTCTAGCCTTCCCCAAGTTGCTTTCCACTCAAATCTTCTTTCCACAAAATCCAAATCCTATGAGAGAGAGTTGAGTGTTGGGGAGACTATCATTTGAAGCACAAGAGCAAGGAGTTCATCATCAACACACCATTTGTTACTTCTTGGAGAGTGGTGTCTCCTAGATTGGCTAGGTGTCACTTGGGAGCCTCCGACAAGATTGTGGAGTTGAACCAAGGAGTTTGTAAGGGCAAGGAGATCGCCTACTTCGTGAAGATCTACCGCTAGTGAGGCAAGTCCTTCATGGGCGATGGCCATGGTGGGATAGACAAGGTTGCTACTTCGTGGACCCTTCGTGGGTGGAGCCCTCCGTGGACTCGCGAGACCGTTACCCTTCGTGGGTTGAAGTCTCCATCAACGTGGATGTAGGATAGCACCACCTATCCGAACCACGGGAAAAACATCCATGTCTCCAATTGTGTTTGAATTCTCCAAACCCTTCCCTTTACATTCTTGCAAGTTGCATGCTTTACTTTCCGCTGCCAATATACTCTTTGCATGCTTGCTTGAATTGTGTGATGATTGCTTGACTTGTCCTACAATAGCTAAAATCTGCCAAGAACTAAAATTGGGAAAAGGTTAAGTTTTTATTTAGTCAAGTAGTCTAATCACCCCCCCCCCTCTAGACATACTTTCGATCCTATAGAGGGGGAACCATGACCTAGGGACGCGCTTGTCCAAAATGTAGGGTGTGTTACAAAAGTACCCCCACCGATTTGAACTAGCGGCCCTTTCGGCTGAGGGTTAGAAGGGGGATTTCGCGTGTCGGGATTTGGCAGCTGGAGGGAGTTTTCGCGTGCGTTGTAATTTCGGGATCGCAAGGCACGGGTTGTGAAGGCGCCAGTTTTGGGAGCATGATATCAGAATTTTTAGGATATAACAAGGCGCGGGTTGAACTTTAGGGATAAGCCTAACGTGTAATATTGTACTTGTACGTACCAAATCAATTCGCACTTCCCTCAACGAAAAAATAAAACTATTCACACCACACAAAGAGAGAGTCTTGTCCCATTTTACTATACAAATGCTATTCAAAGCTACACAAAGAGAGAGTATGAATCCATGTTATGTACAACTAATTTTTTTCGTGGGTTGTATAATGCATGTAACCTACTCATACCAACATTTTAGTGCATTCCAAATGTTTATACTACCGCTGCAATTCGAACTGAATTTGAATTCATTTCTCTATTTCAATAAGAATCTACAATCATGATTGTTGCCAACTTCAACCATCATTCATGTATTACCTTAACAACACACCACATGATTACTATAGAGATAGATATGAACTATGTGTACTATATGAACTCGAATTCAATCATTTGAATACACTTGATGTTGATTCCAAATAATAGTACATTTGATGTACTAACTATATATTCATAATCTAAACCATGTTCCATACGTACACCATGTTTATCACACAAAGTATAGTGCCCCGCCCTCTACATTATGACAAGTATTTAGCCCTGAGTTGCAAAAGCCACACATTAGCCCAAAATATAATCAATGTTCTATATATTACATGTAGTACTAGCAAGATGCCCATGCGTTCCACGAAACATCAACATGATCAAGGGGAGGCCTTATTTGCAAATATGGAGAGGGGTGTGGGTATCTTTTTTCAAAATTGCCATAGTGTGCTTCCTATCCGTCAGATATAAATCGAACGGCCTATATTGTAGGATGGCAGGCACACCATCATTGACAACTCTGTTTTTTTATAAGAGTGGAGATAAAATATATTATATGTAGTATAACATGTTCATAACCACACCATGTGTATCACCGTTATATATATTCACGCATGCGTCGGTTTAAAACACTATGATAAATTTTTCAAATATCCAAATTCGCTTTTTATAATGAATTATGATCTCTATTCATCTTTTACACCCACACAATCCTCTTATCTTTGTAGCTAGCGCTAACTTTCTCTCGTGCATGCAGACGGCCGCATCCCTCTCACCCTTCCTCAGCATTCTCTAGCTCCATCGCGCAAATTTGTCTTTTCACTTTAGGTCGTTCACCCACGGTGTGTGTAGGCCCCCCAACTCCTTCTTTACAACACACATCTATCGATATGCCTCTCTAGCCAGGTGTGCCTACCACAAACACAAGCTTCCCCTCTTCTCTTCCCACCGTCCATGCCTCACTCCCACCACTCTTTTCATCGATCTCGTACTCGCACACTCCTTCCCCCTCGATATAGTATGCCTCTCGCACCACCTCTTAGATGCATCCCTCTCTCTCTATCCTTCTCCCCTGGCCTTATTTGCTTCTAACACATACATGCATGTATACCGATCGATCTCCCTACATATACCTAGGTCGACTTTAACTATTTTCCCCCCACCCATCGATCGACGTACCTCACAAGTTATGTCTCTCCTTTATGTGACAGAGGACGATTGATCTTCCTATGTAGTTATGTCTGCTTACCATAGCCATATTGTCCCCCATCATCATTTGTGCATGCCTCCTGACCCGTCTCTCACACGCACGCGCACAGACAGGCAGGCATCCGCTCTCTTATTGATATTGCAGGCGTGCCCTCCGTTTTTCTAGCAAGCCTCTCCCACCATTTGTTAGAAGTAACTCCACTACCACCCCCTCCAACACTCTAGCTCTGTCTCTCTCCCAACCTTATTCCTCTCCTACACATACGCCTGGATGCCGATCGATCTCCCTTAATACATAAGGTAGGCCTCTCTCCTCCTCCACACATATACCATCCATTGTACCTCTATAGTTAATAAGGCATCCCCCCACCACCACCACACACCGATAGTCGAGCGATGTAGGTAGGTATCCATGCCACAGAAACAAACTGCACCTGTCCCCTCTCACGTTCCAGTAGGTTGGCCACCCTATATCTTTGACATGGGTACACACGAATTCGGTGGCACTCTTTATCGATCGCGCGCGCACACACACACACACACATCGTCCCTCTCTTCGATTCTATGGATACCTCAAGCCGATGATACCTCCACTCTCTTCTCGTGATCGCCCCCTCTATATATATGATATATCCAAGACTCTATTTTCACACACATTGCATATGTTACATTTTTTTATTGACACCCCCCCCCAAAACACTCACGAACCCACACGCTATATCTCTTTGTGTTTGTATCTCTCTCACACAACCCCACGTAGGTGGTGTACATACATGAAGAGAATAGGTGCACGTACTCACGCTTCGGGCCTAGCCACACCCGTGCGGGTACATGATGGAACTCATTTCTGTATGAAATGGCAGCCCACGTGCTAATTTGAATGTGTGTAGTGGTTGTTTACCTACAAAGGTCGTGTACCACGCGTGCACGAAACAAAGTTCGACTTGATGCGTTGACGCGTTATTTTTAAATAAAGTTATATCGCTCAATGGCATGTACACAGAATATAAAACAATTTTTATGGAGAAAAAGGTAGTCCGCTCCACTATATACAATGGAGCCTGCCTGCCTGGGTTTGTCTCTCTTCAGAGTATCTCACACAAGGTGGCAGTGGCCTCTCTCTCTCACCGTTGGTCACTGATCCGGCTGCATCCCATCCGCCAACGGAAAGGGAGGATGTGCATCATTTCTCCATTCGACGGCGCCGAGGCAGCACGTCCCCATCTGTGGTACCCATCGTTCTCTCTGACCAAGCTCTGGCGCGGTAGGGCCTACGCCACCTGCTCGCTACCGCAGTATGGGCAGATCCCGCCCGCCGCCGCTCACCTAGTTACATCCCGACGACCCCCAGGTATCCCCTTCGGCCTTGCTCCACTGCCCGTCTTCCCACGTTGCTGCATGTGGAAAATCTTGCATGTGGATCTAACATAGTTCTTTGCCCAAAACGTAGCTCGTCCGGCGTACTTTCCATATTGCAATCTCGTCCTCACACCGTTTTAGACAAACACAACCGGGTTGTTATCTTACCTTAGGACATGGAATATGCTTCTTTTTTGTCATCGCATGTGTCATCAACTGTTACTGGCCAGTAATTGTTTCCTTTCTACCTCTTTTTTGCAAACAGGGCTATCCATTTCACCTCGTTGCTATTGCGACCTTTTGGTGAACTGCAGAAATCACTTTTTTCTTAAGAGTGTTTTGTGCAGTTGTACTAAAATGTCACACGGGCAATGTCTACATTTCAGTGCGACTACACAAAGGGAGATTGGTTTTGCTCTATCCTCTTCATCCAACTCCGAGCCTAATCTTCTCCAACTATTTTCTTAATCTTCTCCAACTAGTTAGTCCTAAGAGAGAGTGCAAAGGTGATTGGCTTCTATTTGTGTGTTTATTATTTCATCAGCAGTCCTCTATTATCGTAATCACACTTAATATCTTTGGAATAGGGATGCTCAGCTCTATTTTAGTGGAACTGCACAAAATAATCGGAACATTGCATGCTCCAGACAGCTACTTTTTCCCAACATGCCTTGTTGATTTAGACAGAGCTGGGGGGACGTTGCTGCAATTGAAAGCATGGATCAATTTTAATTTAACACCTTCTCACAACTTTGTCTTCAGTTGTGATGTAAATATTAGCTCTGATCTGCTAATCATTGAGATACATTAGCAAGGAAGTTAGTTTTTTATTGTTTGTGAAAGAGCATCGATGGCAAGACACACAAAACAAAAGCTGAAAGCTCAGAGCATTGTACAATTTCATGTCGCTGGAAAATTATTTGTATAGTACGTCAATTATGTAAACAAATGCTGGAATCTTGATAGCATTGCCAGAAGCCTCTTCAGCATCCGGGTCCATGTGCCATGCACAAACTTATACTTCCTCCGTTCCTAAATATTTGTATTTTTACAAATTTCAAATGGACATATTTTAGAGTGTATATTCACTCAGTTTGCTTCGTATGTAGTCACTCGTTGAAATCTCAAGAAAGACAAATACTCCGTAGTATATTTAAGAACAGATGGAGTAGTGCACAACCGCATGGGAGACTCAGTCCAGTTGTTGCGCCGCACTAATAGTGAGTAGTAATGAGCAGCCAAATCATAAGCCCCACCTTTCCCACTGTAAGTTGCTCGCAAGAAGCAACCATCAATACGCTCTAAAGTCTCTCTGGTGGTGGAAATGCATGGAGAGAAATGCATCAGAATGAAGCGCGCCCTATAAACTATGATGGAGGGAGCAGTAGTATGAGGCCCTGTTTGGATCACCGTTTCTCTTTTGAATACACTTGTAAAAAATACACACTTGCGCTCGTCGTTTCAATTCCGGCTGGAGTTTGCACAACGGCCAGTAACTTACACGTGTAAGTTATACGCCTCCGTATTGAAATACAACCATTCCAAGCATGGCCTGAAGGTGCAAAACCAAATACGTGTATGGCCAGTCGATCAATGCACTTCCTCTTGGCGTATCACTGACATGTGGGACCGGAGTGTGAGCAAACCTATCTCAATTGACGGCAAAATGGCCAACCCGCCGTTCCTTGAGAGAGATGAGGAGCAAGAACACACAGACGGGCTCGCACGGAGGCCAAGATATATTCGAGCATGGTTGATCGATATCATCATTACATGTTCGATGTTTTTAACACTACCATTGGGCTGCCGTTTTCCGCCCTTCTCCTGAATAAATGTGTACTTTATCAGAGATTAAAATAAAATAAGAGTACAGACGCTCCACCATGCGGTTCTAGTAGTAGTACTACTCGTACAACTATAAACCTTGCGCTTGGCTCTTCGCCTCTTCGTGAAGTCGAACAATGATGGTACTCTGCATGTTGGGTACTACAGTGTATGCATGTGGCAATCTGACACCGAATGAACTATTGCATGTCCACCGCCTGGGAAAGGGTAGGTTGCATTAGTCAAAAGGCGTAAGCGAGCTTCTCCTCGTTCTACGAGTTGACGGGACACACCAACAAGCAGTACTAGTCCATACTCCCTCCTTTCCGGTTAATATGGTTTAATATTTTTTGCGGGTAAATGAGAGAGCTTTATTCATATATAAGCATTCTTAGGACGATCAGTCAAGAGACTAGTCACTAGGAAGCGAGGTACCCCACAAAAAAAGAAGGAAGCGAGGTGTTTCATCAAGCCAGCTCTCGGCCACATTCAAAGTGCAGCAAGCACGGTTCGCACAAAGATGCGCCGCAAGGTTTGCTGACCTA
This sequence comes from Triticum urartu, assembly GCF_003073215.2. Lineage (NCBI taxonomy): Eukaryota > Viridiplantae > Streptophyta > Magnoliopsida > Poales > Poaceae > Triticum > Triticum urartu. Next base: position 358,652,296 of record NC_053025.1, read on the forward strand.
TTTACATGTTGAATAACAAAAAAAGAGGAAATATTACCGAGTGCTCCTATTTGTAAAAGGATCTGAGCCAGAATTAAGTGAGAATTGTGGCGAGTGTTCCATGCAATCAACTTCCATTATCACATGTGAGAACCCTCGAAGAGAACCAAATGTGTTGAAGATTGCTTTATCACATTTTTAAAATATAATAAGAGTGCAGACGCTCCTCCATCTGGTTCCAAGTATAGTATAGTACATACCTCTATAGTCGTAGTACTAGTACTAGTAAACTTTGCGCTTGGTTGTTCACCGCTTCGGGAAGTCGAACAATAATACTAGTACTTGTATAGTGTATGCTTCTGGCAATCTAACACCGAATTGGTACAAGGGACAACTGTCAACTTGTGTGTACTAGGATGGCTCTCCACCCCCCCCCCCCCCCCCCCCCCCCCCCCCCCCCTAGGTTTTCCGGTGATCTACACTTCTAGCCTGTGATTTGTGGATCTTCTCTGCCCATCTTCTCCGGCGTGCTTGGATCTACACGTCTATACCCATATCCCATGGGTACCTCTGGTGGATCAACGTTGGATTTGGATTTCTCGGCGGGGTCCATCTTTGCTAATAAGGTTTTCATTTCTTGTGGGAGATCTGTTCATCCCTTGGATGACACAAGCCATTTCATCATGGTTGTGTCCTTTAGCTGACATGTTTTCCGTCTTAATGAGGATTCTATGGCGGCTGCATTGGAATCAGCGATTGGAGGATCGGCCATTGTTTTGTCGGTTCAACTCATTAAGGGCAAGGTATTTTCTTTCATTGTTTCATGCAAGCAAGTTGGCCTTTGCATTCTCCAGTTGAGATCGTATGCATGCCCGCATTTCAAATATTATTTTCATCTTCGGGGGAATGGTTGTCCAAATTGGAAATGTGAGTTAGAGATCTGGAGAAAGGAATGTGACGCTGAGTGGATTTTGGTTAGTCCCTCCAAAAAGCGTGCTACTTTGGGTTTGATTGCTATGCATAAACCACCACCAAAGTCTTCTCTTAGATCGGGTTCTTTGACAAGGAAGAAAATCTCCTTTGCCACGTTCCAACAGTATCCTGCTTGTAAGGGTTATAGATACCCAGCTACTCAGCTCTGTGTTGACACGATTTCTGAGGCCGGCTATGAACTTAATCCTACTGAGAAGGTGATCTTGCCATTGCCGCCGGCGAACAACCTCCAGTGGACGGTGGCGACGCCACCCATCTCTTTCGGAACGATCAACGTCCCTGCCAAGAATATTGTCGTCATTTTCGGAACTGCACCGTTATCCATGTTGTAGATTACGCAGGATGTCGTGTCATCTGGTTGCGTTGCACCGGAATCTCTGTCCCAACATGGTTCACCGGCCCAACATGGTTCTCCGGCCCCCTGTGAGGTTTCTAAGGCCCAATCTACGCCCCAACCATCAGTGGCTATCTTGGATAATGTGGTTTCTTCGTTCGGAAATTATTCTCAACTGATTATGGACGCCGATCTATCGGCCTCTCCTGGGGATTCTGCTAGGGTTAATGATATTATTGATGATATTGTGTTCAACGTTTGGAAGTGCCAGAATTGTTTATCTATGTTTCACCATACCAGCTCGTGCACCAAGCAGGTCCGTTGCCGTCGATGTTTTAGATTGGGCCACAGAACCAAGGGATGCTCCGGCTCTGCGCCTTCCCCAACTTACAAGTGGGTCCCATGAGCCAATTCTGTTTCTCCAGGACGGTCAGCAGAGATATACTCGCCCGGCGCCTCGGTTTCCCCTCTGGGGTCTTTGCCCAGTCCTATCACGCCTGCCACCCCATCGCTTCCGCCATTGCCCGCAGAGCCACCACCCATCACGCCACCACCTACCTTGCCACCACCGCCCATCACGCTGCCACCAGCTACATCGCCACCACCGCCCAGCTTGTCACAACCTTTATCCACCGCGGCTCCTTCTTCTCCAACAGCTCTAGCATCGCATCCATCAATGGCCACCTTCGCTCCCGGCCCCACGCCGTTCGTCCCGCAAGGTTTCGAGATCATCGATGCTGGTCCGCGGCGGCTCCCGTGCACTTTCTACTCTCCAGTTGTGGCTCCTGATCATCAGCATGAAGACTACGCCATTGCCATCGTAGAGCCTGCACCTCTGCCTGAAGAAGTTCTCATCTTCAGAAATATGGCCAGTGATTTTGTCGTCCACAATCTTGGTCACGCTGTTCTTGATGCTCAGCCTTGGATTCAAGGAGTTGGCCTCTTTCGTTTCAATAGCCCGTTTGCTCGGCAAGCTCTTGTAGATCATCCTTTGTTCGCTCTTGGCAATGAAAGATTTGTTCGATTTGTGCCACACGATGAGGGTATTAATTACAGAGCTATCCAAGGTTTTCGCCGGGGCTGGGTTATGATTGTTGGAATACCCCTGGATTATAGGCGCACGAAATTTATTGTAGATGCAATCAGCACTTTTGGCCATTTTCATCACTGGCACCAGGATGATCCTCTGCTTGTTCATACTCTGGCATACGTTTCTTTTCCGACAACTACCTTAGTGCCACGTGATGTAGTCTATCGGGAGTTTGCTGACTTTGGTGGTTCTCGCATATCTTGGTTTTCTCCAATATATATCTTCTCTGCAGACTTTGCTGATATTTTGCCAGCTGATGAGGATCCTATGCCCTTCGATGGCAACCCTCATCCACTCCCTGGGCATCTGCAATTTCATAATCATAACTGGGTTATGCCTGAATTTCCTGAGATTGGTTGGGTTGAGTTACCACCACCGGGCATGAATGCGGCACTAACCATTTTGGGCGGGAAGCACGCACGGGTGATGAAGAGGGTTCGGGTTGGTCAGGAGCGGGCGTGGCAGCGGTCCGGACGCCCGCAAACAAGAGATGTTGTACGTTAATATTGATGCATATATAATTAACAACATAAATAATGTGCCAGTTGGACAAATATGATTGGAGATGGAGATGGAATTTTACGTAAACACGGATATGCATGTCTATGTATTTTTTTTGCGGGAACAAATTTGTATTACTCACGTAGCCAGGCTACACTCGGAGTTACAAAGTTCGACAATGCCATCGGGGCCTGAACCTAGCCAAACAGTTATACAGCCACTAGTCCTACCATAATGAGCTAAAGTATGACTGACAATGTTGTTGTTTCGTCAAACATGAGCAACACAAGTATTTCGGAGTGCCATGAGCGATCTAATCTCACGCACCAAAAAACCAAACCGAGATCTATCAAGATCTTCATTCCTAATCCTCACCGTATTTGTAGCTTCAAGGCAGTCGGTCTCGATATTGATATTTGGAGCTTAGACTCCCCATGCACTTTCTTATATTAATATAATTTACTGTAGAACGATTGTTCTACGGTGTGTGGGTCAAAAAGAAGATTACTCCACTGCAATGCGAGCGACAAACACTCTTTGATGGCCAACAATTCTGCTTCTAGTGCATTCGCGCAATAACACAAGCTTCTACATGAAGAGAAAATTATAGCACTCCCATGATCCCTACTATCATGCCTGTACCAGCAGTTCCGTTCTCTGGCAAGAAGGAACCATCCGTATTCAGTTTTACCCAGCCATCCTCAGATGCATGTCTATGTCTATGTGTGTGTGCGCGATGACTCTCGCGACATGGAAGCGGGGGGGTGTTTTTGATCGAGTTTTCTTTCTTGGTACGTTAAAAAATTGTCCGCCAGTTTTCGTTTCTTTTTTCCGGGAACGCGCGTATTCTATTTAAAACCACTTCTATGGAGAGATTGTTTTACTCCATTGTATGTATACCCTCTTGTTTGATAGGGTTTCTCGTGTCTCGCTCTCTCACCCTCTCCATATCAAAACAAGATGACAATTTCCACTCTATCTCTCTCCTCACCGGTGGTCACAGATCCGGCTGAATCCCATCCGCTGCGGGAGGTGAGGAGGTGCAGCATTGACGTTGTCGCCGTCGGTGATGGAGGAAGCCGATGCGCACCATCCTCTCGGAGCCAGCATGGACAAAGGTCCTCCGCGCCCTTGTTTGTTACCGTCGTGTGGGCAGATCCCGCCCGCCTAAGCAACATCTCGCCCACCTGAGGTATAACTTCTTGTACTGGTCCAGCTCCCTAGGTCGCTGCATGCAGGTTTTCTTCTATGCGACTACTCCCCAGCTCCCCATGTATAGTAGCTAGGGTTCATCTGCTAGTCCAACATCACCTACTATTATAGAGGAAATGCCACTCGAAAAGTTGTCCTGATTTATGCCTCGGTGGAGGTATACATGTTGTTTCAACAAAAGTACAAGGTGGTTGTGCGGTCATTGTCCATATGCTCATATTGCTGCTGCTAATCTAATACTATCACTGGTTAAATGAAGAAATGTTTTTTTCTCGGGTATCCTGGTTTAGTTCCCATCAAGATAATCATGATGCTTCTGTTTGTTGGTGTACTTTTCATTAATTCTTATTGACAATCGAGATGTCATTGTTAATCTTGTACCACTGCCAAAGCAAAGTAACAACACTATATCCCTTTTTATATTTTTGCAAACAGTGATGCGTATCTCCATACCTAGGCATGTCTTCCTCAATTTTAGTGGAACTGCACAAAATTGGATGGCCATTGTTGTTCCGCCTCACTGTCCTCTGCCATGTGGTTCTTCCTTCCTCGAGCTTGATTAATGAGAAGAAACAGACCACAATGAGGATTTGTCGAACTTCATAGGTGCCTCATGCAAACTTGATGCCAAATGGATGATGCATCACCATGATGACCTCTCGATGCTCATGGTTGTGTCGGCTGGTGAAGCAGATCGATTTTCGACGAAAAACAAGTTGTCTTCCATCAGTGCTCTTTGCTTGGTTGCGTTGGAGACGCAATCATCTTTCACGTTGGTGTAATTTTATCACACAATTCGCTATGAACCAAATGTTTCCTCGAAGAAGGATCGACGTTGGTACTAAGAGCATAAGTTTTGTATTGATTTCTAAGCCTTCTCACAACTTTGTCTTCAGCTCTCCTGTAATTTTATTTGTCCATCTATTAACTCTGATTAAAAAATGGTGTGGACTAAAAACCCGGATGGACGTAGTAGACCTCCATTTATATTTACCCCGCATATTAGATTTGACTGAAGTCAAACTTTGTAAAGTTTGACCAAGTTTAGCCCGAACACAACAAACCATAATTATTGAGAGAAGGCAAACTGTACATACTCTCAAACCTTTCCGATAATTGAAATTAAAATTCTTTATTTGTACACACCTGCCTTTGGGTTTATGACAGGTGGGCCCAAAATGTGGCTGGCCCACCTGTCATACAGCCAAAAGCAAGTGCAGTTAAGGCACCGGAGCTCTGTCCGTACTAAAGTATATATGTAGTACTATATAAGCTCGAGCCTCAGAGCTTATTCGCTAGAGTTTGCACTCTCCACACTCTCGCCGCACTACATATATATACACATTGTAGGCTCAGCGTTCCTTTGCTAGGGTTTGCTATATTCATAGTCTCTCACCCAGTCACCCTCTTCACCAGATCTAAACAAGATTGTGTTGGCCTCTGTCTCTCTCTCCCCCCTCACAGCTGGTGAAGGAGGTGTCCAGATCCCGTCGCACTGGGAAGGGGAGGAGGTGCAGTGTTCACTCTATCGCCTTCGGCGAGGGAGGCAATCCACTGCCGGCTGCGATGTTCTCTTTCACCTAGCACCTGTGCGGGAGGGCCACTGACCCCTTCTTCCTCGCTGTCGTACATAGTGTGGGCAGATCCAGCCTCCCGCCGCATGCCTTGCCACATCCCAACGACCCTAAGGTATAAGTTTCTTTGAAACTGTCATTGCTCTAGCTGCATGCGGATCTTTTTCGATTCTGTAGTCGAATCTAGGTCTTGGTTCAAAGAGGAAAGAAGTGTGCGGTGGGGTGGAGCATGAATCTAGGACGTGGTTCAATGAGGAAAGGAGGGAGGGAAAGTAGTATAGATTGGCCATCCAGCCGCTTTGTTGGTCGAAAAAGGGGAAAAGGGGGTAACCCTATACACACATCTGTAAGGAACCGATCTCTTTGTTGAAAAGGGAAAGAAACTGGGGGATCGGGTAGTTTGTGCAGGACTAAATTTGCTGCCCTCACATAGGAAAAAGGTTCAAAGAGAACAAATATGGGACCAACGCAGATATGCTGATTGGCTCCATACTCTGCATCACCCATTTATGCATGTGGACGCACATGGTGCTGGCATGTCCCATGTCCCATGTCCCATACAACTATTTTGTTGTTCTTAATCTAAGAATGCTGCTGGAAAATTGAAGCAATGCCACTGTTAAAAGTAAATTACATTCTTAACGAATGTTGTTTTAAGAGAATGTCTCTGTTAATAAATCAATGCAACCATTTTAGAAATGCTACTGTCCTACTTTGTTTTCCATCAAGATAAGTTAGATGCTTATTTTTGTCGCCGTTTGTTTCATCCTCCTTTATTGGCCAGTAATTGTTTCCTTTTTGCCTCTGTTAAAACATGGATATCTATTGAACTTGTTGATATAGCAAACTTAAACGTCACACCGGCAACTTTGCTTGATTTCAGTGCAACTCCACAAAACGAGATTGGATTTCCTATTCGTGTTGGTACATTCGTAGGTGATCTTCTGTGCATCATGACAGGTTGGTACTAGCCTTCATCCACATGATCGTGCAGTGTGTTTTGAGATGTTGTGCTACTTGTATCGGTACTATTTTAAATAAATGTTGAATTGAAGCTATTCTATTGCTCTCTTTTCCCATTAAGTAGTGAACAAAAAAGGTACCAACCCAGACATGATGCTTGTTGCTTTGTTACAACAAACTCTGCATCGCCCCCTTTATAAGTAGATGGAAGCACATGGTATTGTTGCGCCCACTCTCCCCTGGAACTGTTTATGCTTTTTCTTAATCTAATGTCGCTGGTAAAATTAAGCAATGCCACTCTTAGAATTAACTACTGAACTGTTTTAAGAGAATTTCTCTTTTAATATGAATCAATGCAACCGTTTTAGAAATGCCACTGTCCTATACTTTGTTTTCCATCAAGACAAGGTAGATGCTTCTTTTTGTGGCCTCATGTTTCATCCTCCTTTATTGGCCAGTAATTGTTTCCTTTTTTGCCTCTGTTAAAACAGGGATATCTATTCAACTTGTTGCTATAGCAAACTTAAATGTCATACCGGCAACTTTGCTTGATTTCAGTGTAACTGCACAAAACGAGATTAGATTTCCTATTCGTGTTGGTAGATTCGTATTTTATGTTGGTTGTCTCATGAAAGATCAGTACAGGCCTTCATCCACATGATTGTGCGGTGTGCTTTGAGATGTTGTGCTACTTGTATTGGTACTGTTTTAAATAAATGTTGAATTGAAGCTATTGTATTGCTCTCTTTTCCAATTAAGTAGTGAACAAAAATGGTACCAACCCAGACGTGATGCTTGTTGCTTTGTTACAACAAACTCTACATCACCTCCTTTATACGTAGATGGAAGCACATGGCGTTGTTGCGCCCACTCTCCCTTGGAACTGTTTATGTTTTTTTGTTAATCTAATGCCGCTGGTAACATTAAGCAATGCCACTCTCAGAATTAACTACTGAATTTTAGTTCAAAACTGCAACACTTGTTAGGGATTGGCGGAATTACTATTTTTTTGGCCGCATGTTTCATCCTCCTTTATTTTGCCATTAATTGATTCCTTTTTTGCCTCTGTTAAAATAGGAATATATATTCAACTTGTTGCTATTGCAACATTTTGCTTCGCTACGCGAAACACTTATGTTTTAAGAGTGTTTTGTGCAGTTCAACTTGAATGGCACACCGGCAACTTTGCTTAATTTTGGTGGAAATGCACAAAAGGAGATCATGGATTTTCATATATGTGTTGGGATTTCTTTCATGTCCTCCACGTGAGTTGTTTCAAATCTTGGTCAAGAAAGGTCGGTACCGACTTTCATCCACATGATGTTGCAGTGTGCTTTGAGATGATGTGCTACTTGTATTGGTACTGTTTTGGATAAATGTTGAATTGAAGCTATTGAACAGCTGTCTTTTACCATTGAGTGGGCAAAAATTGTTCCAACCCAGAGATGATGCTTGTTTCTTTGTTACAACAAAACTCTGCATCACCCCCTTTATAAGTACATGGAAGCACATGGTGTTATTGCGCCCACTCTCCCCTGGAACTGTTTATGCTTTTTGTTAATCTAATGCCGCTGGTAAAAGTAAGCAATGCCACTCTCAGAATTAACTACTGAATCTTAGTTCAAAACTGCAACACTTGTTAGGGATCGACGGGATTACCATATTTGTGGCCGCATGTTTCATCCTCCTTTATTGGCCAGTAATTGATTCCTTTTTTGCCTCTGTTAAAACAGGGATATCTATTCAACTTGTTGCTATTGTAGACCGAATTTCCATATATGTGTTGAGATCTCTTTTAGGTCTTCCTCACAAGTTGTTTCAAATTTTGGTCTTGAAAGGTCAGTACCGACTTTTTATCGACTTTCCTCAGAATTAACTACTGAATCTTAGTTCAAATTTACAACACTTGTTAGGGATCGGCGGGAGTACCATTTCTGTTAGGATCGGCCCGAGTACATGTTTAAGAAATGTATTGTTCAAATAATGTCTCTGTTATTATATACCAGTTACAGTGTTTTACAAATGGTACTATCCTGCTTTGTAGTTCTTTCTACATGTTTAACCAAGGTATTGTTAAGATAATGTCTCGGTTAAAATGAATCAGTCGCATTGTTTTAGGAATGGTACTTTTCTGCTTTGTCGTTCTTTATACATGTTGAAACAAGGCATTTTTAAGATAATGTCTCAGTTAATATGAATGAATCACACTGATGGAGAATTGCTACTCTCCTGCTTTGTTTCCCATTAAGATAAGGTAGATCAGTAGATGTTTTTCTTCTGGGAGTACAAGTCATCAACCATTATTTCTTAGTAATTGTTTCCCTTATACCTATTGTTGCTTACAGGAATATCAAAATTAAAGCTCGGTTTTATTACGACTTTGATTTTAGTTGAACTGCACAAAAGGAGCCAATGTGTCTAAGGCAAACTGCTGCATTAGTGCGTCTAGTTGGTTTTACCACTTTGCAGAAAGAAGCAGTCACTATTTGCGCTACATTATAGAAGGAATGATCGAGAAGCTTTACAGAGTATTAGTAGACGTTGGTGACATGACTAGTCTGCAAAGAGCATAGGAAACTCTACAACACGTGGAGTGCACTAGGCAAAAAGTGCCCAAACAAGTACAAGAAGCCATGACAGGACTCCAAGTCTGTCAATGTCATTCTAAGCAACAATGATGGGGCATCTGGGTATGGTAATCTGTTTACCGTACTTTCAGTTTTTTAGTCCACCGATTGGTGGGTTGACATTGGGGCCAATGTTCATGTGTGTGATGATGTGTCTTTGTTTTCTTGCAGCATATAAATACGAAATCCACAGGGATGTCAGCTTGATTTTAGTGGAACTTCATAAAATGTTCAGATGGTTCGTATCCTCCATAATACTTCATAATGCACAATACGTCGAATGGTTCTCTAATCATTCGTCGTCACCTTGAGCCACCGGACTATCAGATGACAAACTGATGATAAACCCTGCCCGTTCCACAATCATAGGCATTACATATTTTGAATGGGAAAAGGTTGTCAAAGTTTAATCATTGATGTTAGCAAGAAGACATTAGTTTAATATATTGGAATTGGAAAACCTTGTCAAATTTTGCTCATTGATGTTAGCCAGAAGACATGCATTTGATATTTTTGAGTGGGACGCCCTTTGTTGTGAGCAACGTCGATCGTTTTTTCCTATTCCTATCTTCAGTTCAGAAGTAAATATTTACTCTGCTGAGATACATAGTCACATGAATGTTGACTTATGTAAGGTATTTTAAGAGTTTATTCTGAATGTTGTTTATGTAATGCCAGGCCTTGTGAGTTTGATTGCAAAGTTGAGCTTGGAATGCTGTGGCATGCGGCATCACGAGCTATTCACCATGCCTCCTGAGAATAATGCTTCATATTGTTTTGCATGTTGAGCTAATGCATGTGATTTGCATATTAAGAAGATCATCCTCTTATGTTGTTTATGTGCTTAAGAAGTTCATTGTCTTATGTTTCATTCATAGCCTATACGACAACTCGGGTAGGTTAGAGGTGAAACCATATGATCTTCCAACCAACTCATCATCTTAGGCCGTGATTGGATCGTCATTTTCCAACCAAAACCTCTTGTAAAACTGACGCTTGTAAATAAAAGCAGATGGTCTCCGGCGAAGCCTTTGGTTAGTCGATTTCGACTAGTAAAATATACATTGGTCTCTGAAATTACACGTCTAACTCACCGGTTTTCGTTACAGACCTCGGGCCCTCGGTTTCATTATGCCTGTATTTTACGCGTTGTTCCCGATGACGAGTAAATTACACTTGTATCTTAATACATGTGTGAAATAAACCAAAGCTCCCAAGCGCGGCTTTGCTGTTTCATGCCATCTCAGTCTCTCGAACGTGCTCATAGGTGTCCGATGATCCTGGCTTCCTGAATGAGCAACGGGCGCTGTATCAGACCATCCGTAGGGCCCGCGAGGCCCTCTCCGTCGTCCTTCAAGTTGTTGCGCTCGCCGTGGCGCTGAGCATTGTCAACATGGTCAACGAACATGAGGATCCAGGAGATGACTTTATTTTGACTGGATGACAGTAGGGACCCACTAGGGCCATAGCCGTACGTACGCAAGTGCCTCCTTATTATGTACAACTATATTTTTTTTGCTTCCTCCTGGTTTCCTGACATCACGGTCCCACACCATTGTCAACCTATGTAGTCAATAAATGAGAGAATTGCACAAGGAGCGGCCGACAGCTGGGACCAAGCAGCTCGAGCAGTATTTGTGTTTTTCTTGAGCGATGTTTTCGTTGTTGTTCAGAGGAGAGAAGGGTATTAACTGGGCGGGTTGTGGCCCCTCTAGCCTAGGCCAGATATCCAGCCCGGATATTAAATTTTTTTCAAGCTGAAAATGGCTAGCCCAGCTATACTTTTTTTGAGGAATACCCAGGCAAGGTCAACTTGTTATTCTCCACCCCGCTGGGCTGCAAATCTTTCCTAGGACGGATGCATTAGGCTTAACAAGAAAATGGGCTTTAAGAAATAATAAATGGGATGTAATTATAAAAACTGGGTTGTAACTATAAAAAATGCACCAAACACGTAATTAGTTTATAAAATATTATTTTGGATTTTGAAAATTTTAATTTCACTAATTGTTGCACGCGCAATGTTTCGTTGGATTTTTACGTAAGACAAATTTATATTGAAATTGTGTTTAATCTGACTAGAAATTCTGGGATAAAAACATTTCGGATCCCGTCAAAATGTGGGAAATTTTATTGAATTCTGTTTTGAATGTTTGGTTGAAATTATTCATCATTGTCCTAGCTAGAAAATGGGTTCTACTTTTAACAAACTGTAAATGGGCTCTAGTAAATCCCTTTAGAATTCAAAAATGGGTTGTACATTCTTACAAATCTCAAATGGGCTATAAGTTCTCTGCCACATATTTGTGGGCCTACTAAGTTGACACGTCCCCTAAAAAATAAGTTGACGCATATGCAAGGCTTTATCAACTTATAGTCAACACATGGTTCTAGCAATAGTGGCCGTTGGATGTCCATCCAACGGATGTCGTGCTTCTTCTTCAATCTCGGATATCCTAGCTTCACCCGCTCAAAAAATGATTCCTCCCCCTGACATCTGGGGCGCACCGTTTCGGAGGCTGACCTGTGGGCCTACTAAGTTGACGCGTACCGAGGGCTTTGTCAACTTAGTCAATATAAACGATTCTAGCTGCAGTGACCGTACGATGTTCATCCAACGGCCGTCATGCTTCTTCAACCTCTGGTCTTCTTGCTCCAGCCTCCCAAAGCAGCGCCGGTCGTGTCGCCTGCTCTTGCCTCCCGTGGCCGACTGTGCTGCCGCGGAGGCCTCACAGCCCCCTACTACTCCCACCGCTAGACAGGCCCTGCGGCGACGGCAGCCGGACCAGTGAACCCTCGTACTCCTCTCCACGTGGGCATCCACTGTCGCGTCTTCCCTGGCTCTGCGTCGTCCCCTTCTTAGGCCTCGCTGTCATCCACCACCTTGGTGCTCTCGGCGCGGCGTGGTCAATGTGGTCAACGACCGACTTCCATCGGAAGAGTACTGTACGTGGAGAGGCTGACAGCTGGGTCCACAACCGCAGCAAGGAAGTGCCTCCTTATTACGCGGAAGTAATTATTCCTCCACCTAACAGCAGGGACCCACCGGACAGGCCATCGTATTTCGTGAAAAGACCGTTTCCCCCCTGACCGTTGGGACCCACCAGCTACATCTTCGCACGCAAGGAAGTGCATCCATATTACGGGCAAAAAAATGATTTGCCCCCTGACAGTTGGGACCCACCAGCTACATCTTCGCACGCAAGGAAGTGCATCCATATTACGGGCAAAAAACTTGATTCGCTCCCTGACTGTTGGGATCCACCAGCTACATCTTCGCACGCAAGGAAGTTCCTGACGATCGGGACCCACCTGGTCGAAGCGTAAGTAGCATTGTCATTCTGGTCGCGAACGTGTACGTACATACTGGTCGATCAGTCTGTCTGTGGGCTGCAGCGATGAACCGTGGCCATGCAAGGAAGGGCATGTGTGGTAGTAGAGGCACGCCGTAGCATGTACACGTACGTATAGCGGCCAGGGTGCAAGAATACGGCCACATACGTACATACGGGCGGGGTCTCGAATGCCTACTCGCGCATACGTATGGCCAGGGCTCATGTACATGGTTGTGGCTGGGTCGGAACAGAGAAACTGCATAGTCGTCGTGTTCATGGGGAGGCAACGAAATGTGTCATGTTCATCGGGAGGCAACGGAACGCGTGCTGTTCATTGGAAGTCAACCGGCTTGGACGGAATAGCCGATGGAAACAAGACATGGCATACCGCAAACGGAGGAAACAGCCTTGTGTTCGACCGGCCACGGTGGAAACGGGATCATGTTCATCGGGAGGGGTCTGGCGTACCGCAAAACGGAGGAAACGGACCTCCTATGGTCGAAACGGGGTCCTGTTGATTGGGAGGGGTGTGGCGTACCGCAAAACGGAGGAAACGGACTTGTGTTTGAGCACTACGGTCAAAACGGGGTTCCTGTTCATCGGGAGGGGTGTGGCATACCGCAAAACGGGACTCCACGGGATACTGTTCATCTCCACCGTCGACCTCCTCCAGCCTCCACGGGCTACTGTTCATCCACTGTTGACCTCCTCCAGCCTCCACCTGCGACTGTTCATCCACGAGCTCCTGTTCATCCAGCCTCCATCGGCTACTATTCAACCAGCCCTCTCCACGGGGTCCTGTTCAACCACCCCTCCACGGGCTACTATTCATCCAGCCCTCCACCGGCTACTGTTCAACCAGCCCTCCACCGGCTACTGTTCAACCAGGCCTCCACGGGGTCCTGTTCATCCAGCCGTCCATGGGGTCCTGTTCATCCACCGGCTCAATCGATCGGGGTACTGTTCATCCAGCGGCAACGGCCTTTACTACCGCGGGTTCCTGTTTATTCAACCCCCACCGGGAACTGTTCATCCAAACCCCCCAACAACACTCACTGTTCATCCAGAGGCAGCATCGATCGGCTTCAGTTAGCAGCAGTAGCGAAGGAATCGCTCGATCGGGTTCAGTTAACAGCCATCGATCGATCGCTCGGGTTCAGTAACGCGTAGCCTGTAGTGCAATCGCTCGGGTTCAGTTAGAGCCCAACGCCTCGCATACACGCGTGTACATACGTACGAGAGAAACGCGCATCGCTCGGCCCCCGACCACCCACCGTAACCGAGAACTCCCCCGATATTTTCCTCACCCTCGCTTCTACCACGGTTTTCTCTATCATGGACGGCCCAAAGAATGTCATGCAGCTGCGTCTCCGGCCCGCCCAGGACGAAAAGCCCATTTTCTGTCATGATTTTTTGTCATAGAAGTAGGATCCCACCACATCTATGATGATACCGGGTTTTGTCACAATTATCGTCATAGAAGTGGCATAAGTATGACCGAAAAAAATTCGTTCGGCCCAAAATGTCACGGATGTGTCTTTTTTGTAGTGGGAGCCAAGAACGTGCACCATCCTAGAGGGCCATGGGGAACTAGTTCGCCATGACCTTGTTGTTGCCGTTCGCCTCCTTGATGCTCAGCTCATAGAGCTGGAGAAATTCTGCGGGGTCAGGAGTGTCGTCGTAGCATGGAGGCAGATCCGGCTTTAACTTGCCGGGCCAAACAACGCGGCGCAGCTCCGGGGTGAAAGCACGGTAGCCTGCCGCACTCACAGGGATCGGTCGCATGGGGGGACTTGATCATGGCGCCCACGCACCACCGCCACTGGTGGCATGCGGTCTTGACGCGGCGGCGCTGGAAGCGCATGCTTCTCCTTGGGGCCACTGCACCACCTGGCAGCTTGCTTCATCGCGCGCTCATGCCCTGCGCGCTCGCGCCCTGCACGCTCGCGCCCTGCGCGGCGGGTCGTGTTGGGGTGGCTCACACCTGGTCTCGGGGTCTGCGATGTGCAGAGGAGGGTGGAGCATGCCGTGACACACATCGCCCGTCAGGGACAGCGGGGGACAAGGCGAATGGGACGGTGCACCGGCGGCATTGACGAGCTCGGCGATGCGGCCGAGCCAGACGTCGTAGAGGTCATTGGCCGGACGGTAACGCAGAAGATCACACGCCATGAGCAGCGCAGCCTATGCTTTTTCCGGCCCACAACGAGCATGAGAAGACGACGTCGTGGTTGGAGTGGGTGATGGAGTTGCGGTACGGCCATCGTGTCGCACGGACGGTGGCAGCGACGAATCCTGTTGTTCGCAAGCAGCAGGGTCAGTGGCGGCGTTAGCCACCAGGGAGGCAGAGCGGCCAGGAGCGCCGTTGTCCACAGGTGTCGCCTAAGCGACACGAGCAGCCCGGCGCTCGGCACAAACACGGCGAGCGTCGACCATAGGAGCGACGAAACGGCGGCGGAGCGAACGGTGGAAGAGAGGCTTCGACATGCCCCCTACCTGGCACGCCAAATGTTGGATTCAGGGCTCCGTAGACCCAAGAAAGGTTCGAAATCTAGGGTTGTGCGAAGAACTCAACCTATCTAGCCTACCAGCCCGCCGCCCCACGGCCTAGCTCGATTCGCGTGAGCAAGGAAGGAGATGAACACGGTAGTTTACCCAGGTTCGGGCCACCTTGCGGTGTAAGACCCTACTCCTACTTTTTGGTGGATTGGCCTCACGAGGGGCTGAGGATGAACTAGTACAAGGGATGAACAACCTTGCGAGGTCTATGGGTGAGGGAATGAGTCGACTAGGGTCAGGTCGGATCCTCTCTATGGTGGTGGCTAACCTATAATTATAGTGGCCTTGGTCCTCTTCCCCCAAAACATAGGCGGGAAGGGATCCCACGGTGGCCAATTTGAAAGGGGACAAGTAGTACATCTTATCCTGACAAAAGGTGGTCTTCGCCTGCAAAGCTTCTGGTCGTGATGCAGTGGTGGGCTCGACGATGAAATCCTTCCTGCCGCGCTGGTGGTCTTGGTCTCGTTGCACCAGAATGGAAACCTTTGCCCGATTCCTTGGGAACCCATGCATGTCCTTGCCTCCTTAGCACCAAAGAGGAAACTATCTTCTCTGCGCCTGCTTGCGCCACCTGCCTTGGTCGTCATGGCTTGTGTCATGGTAGCCTCATGAGGGTGGGTACCTGCATAGAAATCTCTGCTCCTCGGGAGGCCACTCCCTCAGGAGGTCTTGACATCGTCCACCTTGCAAGGCTTGGCCCCTTGCGAGGGGTTGGTGGCCTTGTAGATGGGCCATACCAGGTCATCGATGGAGCCACGCCGTGGGCCGCAAGCAGGCAAATATGGGTACCCTCGTTCCCGGAACGCCGAAACAACTGTTTGCAATGAACAAAAACAACAGAAACAGTCAGCCAGATCAAGGTGTGTGCAATAGACGGCATACACTTCACACGGATGAACTGTTTGTGATTAGCCACAATAAACAGAAATGGTCAGACAAATCAAGGTGTGTGCACTAGACGGGCACACATTCAAATTAAAAGAAGCGTGTGCGATGGTAATAACGAGCGTGCATGGTTGATGGAACAAGTCATGTGTTGACATCGCCGATTGAGTGCATCCTATGGTTGCAAATGCCACGTACGCATCCGAGAACGCGTGCCCACCTTACGCCATCCGGGAATTGTGCCGCACTTCAAAACTAGAACCGTCAATCAATTTTCAGCTTGCTTCCCGTCACATTCCAAATTAACATGCTATATTTAATTGCAAACATGTTCACACCGATCAGAACCTAAATGGTTTCCCACTTAGCAGTGTATTACTAGGTTATAAATACTACCTACTCCAAGATGACTGCACCTCAATTCCTCATCAACAAACTAACAAGTCTTTCTTCATTGTTCCTTGCGTCTGCCATGGCCTATAGGAGTTTTGGGTCGAGAAATTTCCTGGGAGAGGCGAGCATGGAAGCGGAAGCATGAGAGATGTCCCGCCTCGCCGCGAAAGCGTCCGAGATGTCCCGATGCGCCGCTGAAGCAACACAGAGGTCCCATCGCACCGTCGAAGCAGTAGACTGGTCCGGCCGCGCCGTGGAAGCAGCACAAATGTCCCACCGCGCTGCGGGTGTAGCAAAGAGGTCCTCCCACGCCACGGCAGCCTAGAAAGACCTCTCGCGGGCAAGAGAGAACTCTCACAGGCGCATGCGCGCTATGCTCAGTAACTTGATGGATTGGATCTCCAACTGGGTGAAGCTGCAGGAGATCAATGCCTCATTTCATAATGCTACCGGCGTCATCCGAGGACTAAGGGATGACAAGGCGAAGCTCTGCACCAAGCGCGGCCTGCTAAGGGCGAAGATCATTGGAAGGGTGAAGCGGCACGAGGAGACCACTGCCTTGTTGAAGAAGACGGGTGTCATCGTCAAGAAACCTATGGACGAGAATGACATGCTCCGCATCGAGCGTGAAAGGCCGGTGATGGAAGCCGTGGCCGCTGCCAAGCAACGTATTGAGGACGTGAAAGAGATCATCACCACTCATCGTGAGAACTAGTCGTGGAGGTGATGAAGAAAGGTGTTGGAGGAACTCCGCGCCCTACAGCAACGCATGAAGAAAGTAGATAGCAGCGACCCTAATCGTTGTCTGTGTCTTCCTTCTTCCTTTGACCTTGTGTCTTTCGGGCGTTGCCGCATTTGGAATTTTTAATTATCTTCCCAAATACGTAAGACAATTATTATCCATTGTCATTGTCATTATATTTATACTAGTCTTCCTAAGTCTCAGTCGATGCTACATATATATCCGTCAGATCTTACATCAAGATCCGTGCAAAATTTTCTTTTCAGATTTTATTATTTCTCTCTTAAATCTCAGTTGACTGAGACATAGCCATACCATTAAGCGCCTATAAAACAGGGGCTCGGGCACCATTAATGGAGAAGTTAGGAGAGAGGTGGGTGGTGGATGGAGGTCAAAGGGCTCGCCTCCCGATAAGCACACGTAGGGGTCTGTTCGCATGCCTCCCATACTCAAATAGCTACCCCGCACGACGCCTCCTAGGCAATAAGAAAAGGGACGGTGGTGGCACATAAATGGTTAGTAGAACGCCCACGGTTTCAATAATACTTCTGTTTCTGATTGCAACATGGCAGCTCTTGTTCCAAAATGACTTTGTTGGTTGTTAATGTGTGCGCATTCATAAATCAGACAAAAAATTGCCACAGGATGTTGGTGCCATGTGAAGACAACATGTTGAGTTTCATGATTTTCAGGTGAGTTTTGGATTTACAGGAATTTAAAAACCAAGTTTCTCAATGTTTTCGACCGAGCCACGACGCCCAGATGTTTGAAATTCATTCTCATTTCTTGCATGGGACGTAAACATTCACCCAAGGACACATATATGATTTTTCAATCCATTTTGGTGCACTGGAGCATGTGCATGTAGTTCAAATTCGAATTATGCACATTAAATACCTAGAAAACTCAAATAATGTATAAAAAGGCCAAAAGAACCCTGAATAATTTCAAAATTTAGCATGAAACTCCTATTGGTCTATGTTGCCTCTGTAAAAAATCAAGGCGGGAAGAGGTAGCGTATGTCGTTTCACACACAGAGGTGACAAGTTTCCTCTCAGAACCATGAGACTTCTTGAGAGAAGCTCCGGATTGCAAGAAGTGTATACCAAAACTTTTCCTAAATCGGACAAAAAATTTACCACGACACATTGGTGCCATGTCATGACAGCATGCCAAGTTTCATGCTTTTCAGGCGACTTTTGGATTTACAGGAATTTAAAAACCAAGTTTCTCAATGTTTCCGGCCGAGCCACCACACCCAGATGTCTGAAATCCATTCCCATTTCTTGCATGGGACCTAAACATTCAATCAAGGACACACATATGATTTATCAACCAACTTTGGTGCACTGAAGCACATGTTTGTAGTTCAAATTTGAATTATGCACATTAAATGCTGAGAACTCAATTGATGTATAAAAAAGGCCATACGAACCCACATTAATTCCAAAATTTAGCATGAGACTCCTACTGGTCTATGTTGCCTCTGTAAAAAGATCAAGGTGGGAAGAGGCAGTGTATGTCGCTTCGCACACAGAGGTGGCACGTGTCCCCTTTTAGAACCATGAGGCTTCTTGAGAGAAGCTCCGGTTTGTAAGAAGTTTATACCAAAACTTGTCCCAAATCGGACAATTTTTTACTACAACATGTTTGTGCCATTTCATGGTATCATGCCAAGTTTCGTGATTTTCATGTGATTTTTGGATTTATAGGAATTTAAAAACCAAGTATTTCAATGTTTCCGACCGAGCCACGATGCCGAGGTGTTTGAAATTCATTCTCATTTCTTCAATGGGATCTAAACATTCACCCAATGATGCATATATGATTTTTCAACTCATTTCTATGCACCAGAGCATGTGCTTGTAGTCCAAAGTTGAATTATGCATGTTAAATGCCTAGAAACTCAATTATAATGTATATAAAAGGTCAAACGGACCCTGAATAATTCCGAATTTTAACACGACACTCATATAGTTGCATGTTCACTGTAGATAAATGTTCTAGTAATTCAAACACCGTCCTTTTCCTTCGTGACACCATTTTGTCTTTCAAATCGGAATGAAAAAATCAGGTTCACCACAAACAATTTACTAGCAAGAATCATGTGCGATGCGATATAAAATATCTTGACGCACCCTCTTGTATGGCTTACGCTGGAAGCTTCGTTGTCAACATTCCACCGCCCGTGCTTCAATCACACTTACACGCCTGTTTCTCACGGCACCGAGTAAACAAATTTGGCAACCGCGGAAATATCTAGCTCCCCGCCCCCTCCTCGGACCAAAAGCCATATTTTCACTGTTCCTCCTTTTCCAAGTTCAAACCTTCACTGGTTACTTGCAGCGCCGCCTCCTCGCCGGGGACCCTTCTTGTTGTGTGGCCTTGTCGATATAGTTAGGTGATCCATACCCCACCCTCATCCTCCTCCTTCTCCATCCCACATTCCCCGACCGACGGCACGACACCTTCCACTCAAATCACTGCCCCATCCTCCAAATAAGCACCGCCCATAGCCATTTTCCACACAGTATAGCGAGGAGCTCGGGAGCATATGGCAGCGGAGAAGCAAATCATGGCCGCGCGCGGGGATGAGGTCGCGATGGCTGCCATGTGTGCCGACTGCCAGATCTTGGAGGAGCACCTCACCTTTGAGGCCACCGTTGACGCCGCCACATGGTTGGCTATTTTAAAATACAGTTTGTCGTGTTTTTTCTCGAGGCCACCGCCGGTGCCTTCTAGTGAATTGTCCTTTGTAATGTTAATATGCAATCTGAACTTCTAAAATGTAATGTTCAATTAACAGGTCCAACAATTGCTACATTTCCTAGTAGTTCTCAAGCCTTCCTGGTTTGGTTAACTGTCTTATCTTCTAGTATATGTTCTATTCTGCAATGTGGTGCTCAGTTAACTGTTTGGTTCATTTGTTCCGCTGTCCAGTTAACTATTTGGTCCAATTCTGCAATCTGATGTTCGTTTGTTGTGGGTACGGTACTGTATTGTTATGCATGTGAGAAATAAATCGAATTTGGCTATACTAAATACACGAGAAACATATACAATTGCTCTATTTCCAAGTTGTTTAGCACGCTTGGTTTGGTTAACTGGCTTTTCCATGCGTCTTGAGTTAATTTCTTGGACTAAAGTTTGTTTAATTTTCATTAACATATTCTACTAATGGTATGCCAACTCTCAGTTAATCTGATCAAGATCTGTCTTATATGTGCTATAGGGAAACAATGAGAGGCACTGAGGTTTACCATCGAGGTTTGCACATGCATGGCCATTTGGCTAATAGCACATTATTGTGCAATTGCAGGAATCATTCTAATATTTAGGTTTTAACAATTTGGCCTTGCACATGTAGGTCATGTTGTTAGAGGTTTAGACCCACTGTTCGACCCATTTTGCATATGGGGAAATGAGATGTCCATGAATATCAGTCAAGTCAAGAAAGTCGAAAAGATTGTTAGGATTAAGAAACTTGCAACGAATAACAGCAAGATCTTTGTTTGCATAATAAAGAAGACATCAATCAACTATAGGATGGTACTAACTCTTTTACCTTGTGCCATTTCAAAATTTAGAACGACTATTTATGCATATCTTTGTTTTCAATCTTTTTCAAAGCAGTTCACTGATGATTACCTCTCAAACACCTGCATGGTCAAGAGTCGAGTAAGGTATTCATTCAACACCCATGGTACAATATTGATGTCTTCCTCAAGAGGACGAAGGTTAAGCGGGCAATTATTCATAGCCACTGGCCTAAAGTTGCAAGGACATTCACTGAAGGCTCAGTATTTGCCTTCCGCTTCTGCAGTTTCCCAGATGAGATTCATATGTCTATTTATCGTGTGTGATGCTACTTTCCAAAGGTTTTCGATGTTACATGTGAAACTTGGTGTTGTTGCGTAATGGCGTTAGCTTTATGCCTATATGGTGTAACTGAATGCTGAAACTATTTGATGTAATTCAATTATGAAATTTTGGTTGCCGTAATACGAATATGAAATACATGATGTGCTTTATAAGAAATGACAAGTTGATTACTAAATAATTGTCAATAATAGGCCAATTAGCCTGCTTATTGGCGTTTTCTATTGCAGACGGTGTCTCACACAATATAGTGGGCGATGAACTCAAACAACCTACACGGTTTTTAGAAAGTAAGTGTGTTGGATCAATGAACAATCATACATGACTTCCACCAGAGAACTGTTTGTGTTAGGTCAACTTGCACAAACATTTCTACATAAAAAATATTGTGTGATATACACATACGAACGGAAATGTTTTTCTAGGATTCACTGTGTAGGATGTACATATGAATGGAAACGAATGGGCATGTATAATTTTCTCCGATGTCTCGCCTGATCGCACATGACGAGTGTGCGACCAAAGGACCTATCGCGACACTTTCTGGTTCGTGTGAGAAGAACCCTCTATCACACACACAGGCAAGACAACGGTTTAAAACTCTGTCGCAGAAAAAGGGTAAAAACCGTTTGTATAGGACATATCAGCATCAGTGTAACAGCGATGGAAAAAACATTAATTTAAAAGAAAATCATGAATGGAAAAAGTTTACAAATTTGAAACACACAAATGAAAAAAGAAAAAAAGAGGACAAAAAGAAAGAGAAACAAAAGGAAAACACAGTCGTGAGCAGCTCCACGACCTGCGCATGCCCCTACAAACACACAGGAGCACAACAAAAGCAACACGTCGTCGATCGGTGCTTAAATGGGTCAACGCTGAAGCCAAAAAAATACATGCTCGTGTCATCGAGTCGAACGTTGAGTCTGATCGACTCGGTTCCTGACCTGCCCCGACTCATCAATCAAGACTTTAAACAAACCATAGACTAGGCGCATGACCTCCTCAAGCACTTTGAAACAAACGGAAAAGGACCAAAAGACACGAATCTTGAAGTCAAAATCGTGTGGTTAGAAAGTTAGATGTGAGATGACTACTTCACATCTAGACGTGAAATAGCAAATCCGAATTATTAAAATCAGAACCAATTTCCTATAAACAGAAGAAGGGAAGGGAGTGAGAAGCTATGGAAGGCTCTGGCGACGCTCATGGCGATCCGGCGGCTTCGCCGCTGCCGCCGCCCCCTTCGCCTCCTTCGTGCACCGCCCTCCCGCCAGTGACCACCTCACCGACCTCGCCGTCGACCCCCCTCCCCCCGCCGCCCCGTCGTGTGTGGTCTGGGAGAACCTCGCCGAGGCCGACGACATCATCGCGGGGCACCCCGTGGTCTGCCGGGATCGCGTCCCTCCCAAGGCCCTAGCCCGGCCGCCACAGCTCGACTCCGCCTGTGGACTAGGGTGGGAGTTCGGCCGCCCGCGGGTCCGCCCGGCGCCGGCCTCCGAGCTCGTCTCTGGCGGTGGATGGGCAAGATGCCACCTTGGGCACGGGGTCTCATCGCCGGGGTCGCCGCTCTGGCTGGTGGGGTGTCGCTCGTCGCGCCGACCGTGGCCCCGCGCATCTCCTGGAGAGCCGCCACTCTGGCCTCGTCCCTCACGGCTCCGGCCTGCCCGTCGTTGGCGACTTCGTCGGGGCTCGTGACTGTGCTCTCCCGCCGCTCTCCCTTCCGCCCTTTCATCTCCACGTTCGGCGCCCCCGTCCCTTCGCCTCCTGGATTCAAGCGTGCCCCGACCTGGCCTCCCCGCCCCCGTCCTGCCCCGCCGGCGGCCCCTGCGGCGGCGCTCGAGGAAACCCTGGCCCCGCGCTTGGTCGCCCCGGGGTTGTCGTTCCGGGCCGCGCTGGTCATGGGCCGCCCCATGGGCCGCGCCCTAGGGCCCACCCCGAGTGCCTCGGCCGCCGGGCCGCCCAGTGGGGTGGGGGTCTCGGGCCGTCCTTTGGGCCAATCCCCTAGGCTGGTCTCGCCCCCCGAGACCGCTGGGCCACGCACCTCCGCGGGTTTTGGCCAGTTCAGGCGTTCCATATGGCCGCCCCTAGGGTTCCCCCGACAGCCCGCTCCCAACCCTGCGCCTCCCGCCCCTCACCCCAACCCGCCTCCCGCCGCCCCTCGCCGTCCTCTGCTCGCCGGAGCCCCCGTCCCCCACGCGACCTCCTCTCCTCCCCCCCCCCGGCCATGCCCCGGGAATGGGGAGACGACGCGGGCCGCCCCAAGCGCCACGCGGACGACCGTCGCGACCCTCCACGGTCCTTCCCGGCGGGAGGCCGACCTCCGGCAACAGCTCTCCTCCTGCCCGGCCCGACGGTCCCCCGCCCGCGACTCCCGCCTCTCCTTCCCCTGCCCTGACCGCCGGTCTCCTGAACACGACGACCATCGCTCTCATTCCCCGGCTCGCCGTTCGTCCCCCCGGACGGACTCGCGAGACCGCAGCAGATCGCCGGTTGGGGAGGCCCGGCACTCTTCCCGGCGGCGGTCCATCTCAGTCGCGCCGTCGGGACCGTTCCCCCTCCCCTCCACGCCAGCACCCCCTCGCCACCGCCTCCAACACCCCGGCCGCCTGCCGCTACCAACCCCCGCACAACCAGCCGTTGTTCCCCCCTCCAATGGAGGTAATGGGAACCGGGGGCGCCAGGGCGCCAGGAAGAAGAAGAAGAAGGGACCCCCTCGCCCCCAGCTTCTGCTACCGCCGCCGCCACGATGGCTCCCCCTCCGGTCACCGACTCCGCCTCGGACGGTCCGTCGTGCTTCAATTGCGGCCTAACCGGACACTTCCAGGTGGCCTGCCCCAACCCACCGATGTGCTACCTTTGCAAGGACTCCGGCCACCCCGCGATTTTCTGCACGGATCGCCCGGTGACGAAGGAGATCATGATGTACGGCCACGACATCGAGGACGTGGGCTTCTACCACATTGAGGTGCCAGAGGTCCTCCCTCCCTCCCCCTCGCTCCTGGCACTTGTATCTGTCGTGGGCGAGGGCATCGCCACCCCGGAGATGATCGAGGCCGAGCTCAACCACTTGTGCAGGTGGAAGTGGGGTTGGCAGGTGACCTCCACCTCTGCCAACGCCTTCACGGTGGTCTTTCCCGATGCCCTGAGCATGGGATACTGCACCCGCAGCGGAAACATCACCCTGGCCCTCAACGGGCTAGTGGTGAACATCTCTGAGCCGAGGTGGGATCCCAAGGCCAGCGGTTCTGGACACTGCTTGGCTCGTCATCGCCGGCCTTCCGGATGTGGCCCGGTCTGAGCGGGTCATTCGCAGTATGTCCAAGATCCTGGGCAAGGTGGTGGTGGTCAATGAGCTCTCTCTGCGCAAGGAGGAGGAGGTCCATGTCAAGGTGAAGTGTCTGGACTCCTCCAAGCTCCGTGCCACGATTCGGGTCTTCTTCAATAACGACGGCTACGACCTCAAGATCTGCCCCGAGCCTCCGAACCACATCGGCTGCCCCCGCTTCTCTGACGAAAACCATTAGGGGGGCGGCCCAGCTGATGCCTACGACTCCCACCACAGGCGGTCCCGCTACTCCCGCCTCGGCGACCCTGAGGACGATGAGGACCTGTCGGAGCACTCCCGCTCCCCGTCCCGCGAGCCCGTCAACCCATCTTCGGACCGGGGCGGCTCCGGGGCTAGGCGCACTAGGGTGTCGGCCGCTGACCTCATGGTCGCTCTCCATCCGGCCCCCCCCCCCCCCCCCCCGGTCGCGCCCTCCCCTCCTCCGTCGGAGTCGTCTAGTGACATCTCCAGCGTGGGCCTGCTCGTTGTGCCGTCTTTGTCGCCTCGCTCTCCATCCACCGACTCTGCCCTTCGTCCCACGCCATCGGGCCCGAAGCCCCCGTCCCCCCCCCTGGCCCGACCTCCCCGGTCCCCATGGGCGGTGACGGCTGCGCTCTCCTCTCCGCGCCCTATCCTACCCTCCCACCGCCGGGGACACGTCTGGCGACACCTAGGAGCTCCTCGCCCTGCTTCCTCCGCTGGTGGCCTCCGACGGCCCTCTCGCCTCCCCAGGCTCTCCGACCGTGGCGGTGGCGGTGGCCGTGACCACTCCGGTCTCCGCACACCCTTCACGGACTGTGGCGTACGCCAGGCGGCCCCGCTCAACCTCGACGCCGGTGACTGTGTCTCGTCGCAGTGCCCGCCTCGATACGGCTCGTCCGGCGGACTCTCCGGCTCCGTCCATCCCCAAGCGTGCTAAGCTCCGGACGGCGGCCCGGAACCTTGAGCCAGGTGTGGATCCCGCCCTTCCCAGTTCTTCCAGTTGTTCCTTTTCCGCGCTTGAGGCCATCCCTCTTGGCCACCTCGCTAATACGTCTCCGTCGTATCTATAATTTTTTATTGTTCCATGCCAATATTATTGAACTTTCATATACTTTTGGCAACTTTTTATACTATTTTTGGGACTAACATATTGATCCAGTGCCCAGTGCCAGTTCATGTTTGTTGCATGTTTTTTATTTCACGGAATATCCATATCAAACGGAGTCCAAATGGGATAAAAACTGACGGAGATTTTTTTGGAATATATATATGATTTTTGGGAAGAAAAATTCACGCGAGACGGTGCCCGAGGTGGCCACGAGGCAGGGGCGCGCCTGCCCCCTGGGCGCGCCCCTGACCCTCGTGGGCCACCCGTAAGGCGGTTGATGCCCTTCTTTCGCCGCAAGAAAGCTAATATCCAGATAGAGATCGTGTTAAAATTTTAGCCCAATCGGAGTTACGGATCTTCGGGAATATAAGAAACGGTGAAAGGGAAGAATCTGAGAACGCATAAACAGAGAGAGACAAAGAGACAGATCCAATCTCGGAGGGGCTCTCGCCCCTCCCGTGCCATGGAGGCCATGGACCAGAGGGGAAACCCTTCTCCCATCTAGGGAGGAGGTCAAGGAAGAAGAAGAAGAAGAAGAAGAAGGAGGAGGAGGAGGGGGGCTCTCTCCCCCTCGCTTCTGGTGGCACCGGAGTGCCACCGGGGGCCATCATCATCACCGCGATCTACACCAACACCTCTGCCATCTTCACCAACATCTCCATCACCTTCCCCCTCTATCTACAGGGGTCCACTCTCCCGCAACCCGTTGTACCCTCTACTTGAACATGGTGCTTTATGCTTCATATTATTATCCAATGATGTGTTGCCATCCTATGATGTCTGAGTAGATTTTCGTTGTCCTATCGGTGGTTGATGAATTTCTATGATTGATTTAATTTGCTTGTGGTTATGTTGCTGTCCTTTGGTTCCCATCATATGATTGCGTGCGTGGATCACACCCTAGGGTTAGTTGTATGTTGATAGGACTATGTATTGGATGGCAAGAGTGACAGAAGCTTCAACCTAGCATAGAAATTGATGCATACGGGATTGAAGGGGGACCAATATATCTTAATGCTATGGTTGGGTTTTACCTTAATGAACATTAGTAGTTGCGGATGCTTGCTAATAGTTCCAATCATAAGTGCATAGAATTCCAAGTCAGGAATGGCATGCTAGCAGTGGCCTCTCCCACATAATACTTGCTATCGGTCTAGTAAAGTAGTCAATTGCTTAGGGGCAATTTCGCAACTCCTACCACCACTTTTCCACACTCGCTATATTTACTTTATTGTTTCTTTATCTAAACTGCCCCTATTTTTATTTACATACTGTTTATTATCTTGCAAACCTATCCAACAACACCTACAAAGTACTTCTAATTTCATACTTGTTCTAGGTAAAGCGAACGTCAAGCATGCATAGAGTTGTATTGGTGGTCGATAGAACTTGAGGGAATATTTGTTCTACCTTTAGCTCCTCGTTGGGTTCGACACTCTTACTTATCGAAAACTGTTGCGATCCCCTATACTTGTGGGTTATCAAGACCTTTTTCTGGCGCCGTTGCCAGGGAGCAATAGCGTGGGGTGAATATTCTCGTGTGTGCTTGTTTGCTTTATCACTAAGTAATTTTTATTTGTTGTTCTTAGTTGTTCTCTATCTTTAGTTATGGATATGGAACATGAAATACCAAAAAATTAGGTGTACTTGCTACTCATGGAGATGGGGAACCTCCTAAAACCCTCGATGCTGGTTATGTGAAAAATATTATGTACTACTTTAATAATCCTAAGAAAACCCCATTCAATTATGTAATGGGAGTAACGTTGGATCAACGTGAATACTTTAGGGATTACCGCTTGACACAAAAAGGGAAACTATTATGGGATCAAATTCATATATTGAGTTGGTATGCTAGGCAACTATGCTTGAGATATGATTATACTTGTTGCTCTAAGGTGAAGGCTCCACACCTTCCCTTTTTATGCGAATTTAATGATAATAAAACCTTATCTTCTATGCTAATGGTATATATGATTACTATGATGTGGAACAAATAGAAGAATTTGTTTCTTTTATGGGTGCTTATGAAATTGAATCTATGTTTAAAGAGTTTGAAGATTTTGATGATTCAGTTTATATACCTGAAAATTTAGCTATCCTTAAATATTGCTATGAGAATTATGAATACAATTACGATATTAATGCACTTATTGAGAAAGTCTCCGCTATCCAAGAAGAGACTAATATTTTGCAGGAGTCTATGGAAGAAGAAGTTGATGAAACTGTGAGCTCATTGGATGAAAAAGATGAGGATGAGAGCGAAGAACAAAAGGAGGAAGATCGGATTAGCTACCCGTGCCCACCTTCTAATGAGAGTAACCCTTCAACTCATACATTGTTTAATTTCCCTTCGTGCTTACCGAAGGATGAATGCTATGATAATTGCTATGATCCCGTTGATTCTTTTGAAATATCCCTTTTTTATGATGCTTGCTATGCTTGTGGCCAAGATGCCAATATGAATTATGCTTATGGAGATGAACTTGCTATAGTTCCTTATGTTAAACATGAAATTGTTGCTATTGCACCCACGCATGACAGTCCTATTATCTTTTTGAATTCTCCCGACTACACTATATCGGAGAAGTTTGCACTTATTAAGGATTATATTGATGGGTTGCCTTTTACCGTTGCACATGATGATTTTGATGAATATAATATGCATGTGCTTGCTTCTCCTACTTGCAATTATTATGAGAGAGGAACTATATCTCCACCTCTCTATGTTTCCAATATGATAAAATTGCAAGAAACTGCTTATGCTATGCATTGGCCTTTACTTTGTGTGCATGAATTGTTCTTTTATGACATGCCGATGCATAGGAAGAGAGTTAGACTTCCTTGTTGCATGATATATGTTACCTTGTGCTCACTACTAAATTACAAATCATTGTTAATTAAAATTGGCTTTGATATACATTGGGATCCGGGTGGATTCACTACTTGAGCACTCTATGCCTAGCTTAATGGCTTTAAAGAAAGCGCTGCCAGGGAGACAACCCAGAAGTTTTAGAGAGTCATTTATTTCTGTTGAGTGCTTTTATAATAGTTTAAAAACAACAAAAATAAAGAGGGGAACCCAAAACTTTTTCAAAAAGGAAAGCGAAAGTGAGAAAGACAAGCATTGTTGAAGTGGGAGCTAGCCTTGAACTTTGTTCATGCTCACGGAAACTTTATGAATCTTGATTACAAAACCTTTTCAATAAAAATAATTATCCCCTTGTACAATTCCATTGTATTATAAAAATAATGTGCCAAGGTTTGCCTTTAGGATGTTTACATTTGCTTGAAGGTTTGTACGGTGCAGGACAAAAACTTTGGCTGTAGTGCGCGATTTTACATTTTTTGCTGGAACGTCAAATGGTTCTGATTCTTTTTGAACTGTCTTCCTATACAAATTGTTTATTTTTCCTAATTTTGGTAGAATTTTTCAAGTATCAGAAGTATGGTGAATGTTCAGATTATTATAGACTGTTCTGTTTTAGACAGATTCTGTTTTTGATGCATAGTTTGCTTGTTTTGATGAAACTATCAATTTATATCAGTGGATTAAGCCATGAAAAAGTTATATTACAGTAGACACAATGCAAAAACAAAATATGAATTGGTTTGCAACAGTACTTAGAGTAGTGATTTGCTTTATTATACTAACGGATCTTACCGAGTTTTCTGTTGAAGTTTTGTGTGGATGAAGTGTTCGATGATCGAGAAGGTATCGATGTGAGAAGAAGGAAGAGAGGCAAGAGCTCAAGCTTGGGGATGCCTGAGGCACCCCAAGTAAATATTCAAGGAGACTCAAGAGTCTAAGCTTGGGGATGCTCCGAAAGGCATCCCCTCTTTCTTCAACAAGTATCGGTATGTTTTCGGATTAGTTTCGTTCACGCGATATGTGCAATCTTGGAGCGTCTTTTGCGTTTAGTTTTCATTTTTCTTTCATACACCATGCTGGTATGAGGTAGTCCTTAGTTGATTTATAGAATTCTCTATGCACTTCACTTATATCTTTTGATTATGGCTTTATAGAATGCTTCATGTGCTTCACTTATATCTATTGAAGTTTGGATTGCCTGTTTCTCTTTACATAGAAAACCGCCATTTGTAGAATGCTCTTTTGCTTCACTTATATTTCTTAGAGCGTGGGCATATCTTTTGTAGAAAGAATTAAACTCTATTGCTTCACTTATATCTATTTAGAGAGATGACAAGAACTGGTCATTCACATGGTTAGTCATAAAATCCTACATAAAACTTGTAGATCACTCAATATGATATGTTTGATTCCTTACAATAGTTTTACGATATAAAGATGGTGATATTAGAGTCATGCTAGTGGGTAGTTGTGGATTGTAGAAATACTTGTGTTGAGGTTTGTGATTCCCGTAGCATGCACGTATGGTGAACCATTATGTAACGAAGTCGGAGCATGATTTATTTATTGATTGTCTTCCTTATGAGTGGCGGTCGGGGACGAGCGATTCCTACCAATCTATCCCCCTAGGAGCATGCGCGTAGTACTTTGTTTCGATAGCTAATAGACTTTTGCAATAAGTATGTGAGTTCTTTATGACTAATGTTGAGTCCATGGATTATACGCACTCTCACCCTTCCACCATTGCTAGCCTCTCTAGTACCGCGCAACTTTCGCCGGTACCATAAACCCACAATATACCTTCCTCAAAATAGCCACCATACCTACCTATCATGGCATTTCCATAGCCATTCCGAGATATATTGCCATGCAACTTCCATCATCATCATATACATGACTTGAGCATCATTGTCATATTGCTTTGCATGATCGTAAGATAGCTAGCATGATGTTTTCATGGCTTGTCTGTTTTTTGATGTCATTGCTATGCTAGATCATTGCACATCCCGGTACACCGCCGAAGGCATCCATATAGAGTCATACTTTGTTCTAGACATTGAGTTGTAATATTGAATTGTAAGTAAATAAAAGTGTGATGATCATCATTATTAGAGCATTGCCCCAGTGAGGAAAGGATGATGGAGACTATGATTCCCCCATAAGTCGGGATGAGACTTCGGACTTTACAAAAAAATAAAAGAGGCCAAAGAAGCCCAAATAAAAAAAGAGGCCAAATAAGCCCACCAAGAAAATAAAAACAAAAAAACAAAAAAATGAGAGAAAAAGAGAGAAGGGGCAGTGCTACTATCCTTTTTCCACACTTGTGCTTCAAAGTAGCACCATGTTCCTCATATAGAGAGTCTCTTGAGTTATCACTTTCATATACTAGTGGGAATTTTCATTATAGAACTTGGATTGTATATTCTGACAATGGGCTTCCTCAAATGCCCGAGGTCTTCATGAGCAAGCAAGTTCGATGCACACCCACTTAGTTTCAGTTGGAGCTTTCATACACTTATAGCTCTAGTGCATCCATTGCATGGCAATCCCTACTCACTCACATTGATATCTATTGATGGGCATCTCCATAGCCCGTTGATACACCTAGTTATGTGAGACTATCTTCTCCTTTTTGTCTTCTCCACCATCATATTCTATTCCACCTATAGTGCTATGTCCATGGCTCACGCTCATGTATTGTGTGAAAGTTGAAAAGGTTTGAGAACGTCAAAAGTATGAAACAATTGCTTGGCTTGTCGTCGGGGTTGTGCATGATGTGAATATTTTGTGTGGTGAAGATGGAGCATAGCCAGACTATATGATTTTGTAGGGATAACTTTCTTTGGCCATGTTATTTTGAAAAGACATGATTCTTTATTAGTAGGCTTGAAGTATTATTGTGTTTATGTCAAATGATAGACTATTGCTTTGAATCACTTGTATCTTAATATTCATGCCATGATTAGATACCTGATCAAGATTATGCTAGGTAGCATTCCACATCAAAAATTATCTTTTTTATCATTTACCTACTCGAGGACGAGCAGGAATTAAGCTTGGGGATGCTAATACGTCTCCGTCGTATCTATAATTTTTTATTGTTCCATGCCAATATTATTGAACTTTCATATACTTTTGGCAACTTTTTATACTATTTTTGGGACTAACATATTGATCCAGTGCCTAGTGTCAGTTCCTGTTTGTTGCATGTTTTTTGTTTCACAGAATATCCATATCAAACGGAGTCCAAATGGGATAAAAACAGACGGAGATTTTTTTGGAATATATATGATTTTTGGGAAGAAAAATCCACGCGAGACGGTGCCCGAGGTGGCCACAAGGCAGGGGGTGCGCCTGCCCCCTGAGCACGCCCCTGACCCTCGTGGGCCACCCGTAAGGCGGTTGATGCCCTTCTTTCGCCGCAAGAAAGCTAATATCCGGATAGAGATCGTGTTAAAATTTCAGCCCAATCGGAGTTACGGATCTCCGGGAATATAAGAAACGGTGAAAGGGAAGAATCTGAGAACGCGGAAACAAAGAGAGACAGAGAGACAGATCCAATCTTGGAGGGGCTCTCGCCCCTCCCGTGCCATGGAGGCCATGGACCAGAGGGGAAACCCTTCTCCCATCTAGGGAGGAGGTCAAAGAAGAAGAAGGAGGGGGGCTCTCTCCCCCTCGCTTCCGGTGGCACCGGAGTGCCACCGGGGGCCATCATCATCACCGCGATCTACACCAACACCTCCGCCATCTTCACCAACATCTCCATCCCCTCCCCCCCCCTCTATCTACAGCAGTCCACTCTCCCGCAACCCGCTGTACCCTCTACTTGAACATGGTGCTTTATGCTTCATATTATTATCCAATGATGTGTTGCCATCCTGTGATGTCTGAGTAGATTTTCATTGTCCTATCGGTTGTTGATGAATTGCTATGATTGATTTAATTTGCTTGTGGTTATGTTGCTGTCCTTTGGTGCCCATCATATGATTGCGCACGTGGATCACACCCTAGGGTTAGTTGTATGTTGATAGGACTATGTATTGGAGGGCAAGAGTGACAGAAGCTTCAACCTAGCATAGAAATTGATGCATACGGGATTGAAGGGGGACCGATATATCTTAATGGTATGGTTGGGTTTTACCTTAATGAACATTAGTAGTTGCGGATGCTTGCTAATAGTTCCAATCATAAGTGCATAGAATTCCAAGTCAGGGATGACATGCTAGCAGTGGCCTCTCCCACATAATACTTGCTATCGGTCTAGTAAAGTAGTCGATTGCTTAGGGGCAATTTCGCAACTCCTACCACCACTTTTCCACACTCGCTATATTTATTTTATTGTTTCTTTATCTAAACAGCCCCTACTTTTTATTTACGTACTCTTTATTATCTTGCAAACCTATCCAACAACACCTACAAAGTACTTCTAGTTTCATACTTGTTCTAGGTAAAGCGAACGTCAAGCGTGCGTAGAGTTGTATCGGTGGCCGATAGAACTTGAGGGAATATTTGTTCTACCTTTAGCTTCTCATTGGGTTCGACACTCTTACTTATCGAAAACTGTTGCGATCCCCTATACTTGTGGGTTATCACTCGCCAACGTGGCCACTGACTCGGCCATCATCTTCAGGGAGGAGTTGGTCCCTCTTTAGAGCAGATTGCGGCCATTAGGGCCCGCGAGATCTTAGATGGCAAGCTGGCTGAAACCCGGCTCGGCTCCTCCGCCATCCCGCGGAACCGACCGCCACTCCCGCGGTCCGGGCTCCCCCGGTGGCCGACGAGGTGATCCGTGGGCGCACCCGCTCTCGTACTGCCGCACTCTGCGCGCTGAGCGCATCTCATGTCCTGGGGTCAAGCAGCCCCCCGATGGGGGTCTAGATGCGGGCCCTTTTCTGGAACATCCGCGGCTTCGGCCATGACGGCCGACGCCGCCAACTCATCGAGTACATGCGTGATGAACATATTGACATCATTACCATCTAGGAAACCATGTGCACTGAGTTCTCCCTCCACAAACTCGACTGTCTTAGTTCCCACCTCTTCGCCTAGCATTGGCTCCCTTCTAGTGGGACCACGGGACACTCAGGCGGCATCCTTTTATGGGTAAAGGATGCCACCTTTGAGGTGGGTGGCATGGACCTGGGAGAAATCTTCGTTAGTATGG
Organism: Triticum urartu; assembly: GCF_003073215.2. Classification (NCBI taxonomy): domain Eukaryota; kingdom Viridiplantae; phylum Streptophyta; class Magnoliopsida; order Poales; family Poaceae; genus Triticum; species Triticum urartu. The sequence continues at coordinate 358,685,816 of NC_053025.1, forward strand.
AGATATTTGAGCGTGCTCTTAACTTCAAATGGGAGATCATGATTGTGTATGGACCGGCGGATCACCGCCACTCCCCGGCCTTCCTAGCTGAGCTGCATCAGAAGATCTCCAACTCCCTCCTCCCAGTAGTTGTGGGCGGAGACTTCAACCTCATCCGCTCCCCGGATGAGAAGAATAATGGTCGGATCAACCTCCCCCGGATGCAGTTGTTCAATGACTGGATCGTGGAGCTCAGGCTCCATGAATTAGAACAGACGGGTGCCCGGATCACCTGGACTAACCGGCAAGTTGATCCAACACAATCCGTCTTGGATCGCGTCCTAGTTTCCCCGGAGTGGGAGTTATGTTCCCCCTTGGCATCGCTTCGTGCAATTACCCGGATCGGGTCTGACCACGTCCCTCTCCTCCTCTCCACCGCGGACGAGCGCCCCCCATCCCGCCGCGTTTTCGGTTTGAGCTCTTCTGGCTCAGGCAGGCAGGCTTCCGGGAGGCAGTCGTCGCACGATGGATCTCCACTCGCTCTTCCCCGCATCGCTCCATGTCCGCAGTTGACTCGTGACAGTTTTGCGCCAAGCTCGCCCGCCAATTCATGAAGGTATGGGGCGCTAACCTTGGGCGTGACCTATGCGAGCGCAAAAAGGCCCTCCTGCTGGCTATCCAAGCCCTGGACGCCCGTGCCGACACCTCCGGGATCTCCCCGGATGAATGGATGATGAGATATGACCTCGAAGACCAGCTCTCGACCATTTACACGGATGAGGAGGCCTACTGGAGACTGCGCGGTACCCAATGGTGGGTGCTTCGCGGTGACGCTAACACCGCCTATTTCCAGGCGGTCGCTAACGGGCAGCGGCGGTGGAACTCCATCCACTGTTTGTGGGATGGAGACACGCCTCTCGTTCGCCCCTCGGCCATCCGTGCACATGTTGATAGCTTCGGTGAAGAGGTGGGGCTAGCCTTGCTCCCGACATTTGGTCGGGTAACCAGTTCGTCTCTGGTGAGGCCAATGCGGCATTGGTGACCCCTTCGCCGAAGAAGAGGTCTTTGCCACCATTAAGGGGATGAACCCCTCCTCGGCCCCGGGGCCGGATGGTCTGCCCGTAACGTTCTTCAAAACGTTCTGGCGGACCATCAAGCCGGAGGTCAGGGCCCTTTTTGAGGAGTTCTACTCGGGGTCCATGGATCTTGGGTGTCTTAACTACGGGATCGTTACCCTCATCCCCAAGGTCTCGGGTGCCTCCGATATCCACCAGTTTTGTCCTATCACAGTGATCAACGTGATATTCTCGATCCTGGCTAAAGGGTACGCCAATAGGGTGACCCTGCTTGCTGACACGGTTACCCATCCTAACCAATCCGCCTTCATCCAAGGACGATTTATTCTGGATAGGGTGTTGGTCCTCCACAAAGTCCTCCATGAGGTCCGGGTGAAACACCATCGTGCAGTCTTCCTGAAGCTCAACTTCCACAAAGCGTACGACACGGTCCACTGGCCCTTCGTGCGGGAAGTTCTGCTTCGCAAGGGCTTTGACGACCGATGGGTGACTAGAGTTATGCAGCTCGTCTCCTGCGGTCGGACCGCTGTGAACATTAACGGTGAGATCGGCCCCTACTTCTCCACCCTTTGTGGGGTCCGTCAGGGTGACCCGTTCTCGCAGTTCCTGTTCAACATGGTGGTTGATGCCCTTGCCACCATCCTTGATAAGGCCAAAGCTTGTCCTTGAGCGATGTGCCGCAGACATCTTCCAGCACTCGCCCTTGAGCGATGTGCTGAACTCATTGAAGAGCTTGTCCTTGGCGGGGGACTCACAGCCGAACTATGTACGGTTCGAACTAGAAGCTGATGACGGGGAATTTAGCTTCCCACCCACCACCCACTTCATAGCCACTGTCGAGGATTTAACCGACATGCTTGACTATGGCTCCGAAGACATCGCCAGTACGGACGACGATGCCGACAAGGAGCAAGGCCAAAGCCCGCCATTCACTGGACGACGGACGGCCTTTCTACGACGTATACATGGTGGACACACCTGAAAAAACTAACAATGATGACAAAGAGGATCCAGTTGAGGATAAACCTCCTGAGAGACAGCCCAAGCGCCAGCTTCCTCGACGCCGTTCTAAGCCACGTCGTTCCAAAGACAGCAGTACGGGCACCAGAAAAAATAATACTCCGGACGATGCCGAAAATAATGAAGACCCCATCAAGTTAACCTCCGAACAGGGGGGACGGGAAAATGGGCAAGTTAGCCCTGATGAACAGGCCATACACGGAGACTCGGAGGACAGTAATTATCTTCCGCTCCCGAGGAAGAGGAGAGCCTCGGCGACGAGGATTTCATCATGCCTGAGGAACCTCTCGAGCAGGAGCGCTTCAAACGCCGGCTAATAGCCACTGCAAGGAGCCTGAAACAGAAGCAGTTGCAGCTTCAAGCGGACCAAGATCTGCTCAATGATAGATGGACCAAAGTCCTGGCCGCCGAAGAATACGGCCTTAGTGGCCCAGCCAAAAGCTACCCGAAGCGTAGATTGCTACCTCGGTTCGATGATGAGGCGCTGGTGCCCATACCATCATCGCACAATGCGGCAGGTCAACCACAACTTGGTACGGATAAATCGGCAACTCAATCTGAACACCAGACCGCCCCACCTCGCCGTAAAGGCAAGAATCAAACAGCTCGGGGTTGTACATACGACCTTCGACGGGACTTGGACAGTAGAGCAGGACACGCAAGATCGATCTACGGATCGAGAGGATGTGCCTTGACACGCGACGACGGCTACCTATTCGGACATGACAAACCTAGCCGCGCCCGGGCCGAAAACCACAAATGGACTCCATCGGAGGTATGTCGCGGTGTGGCCCAACATAGAGGCGCCGCACACCCTCTTTGCTTCACAGACGAAGTAATGGAGCATGAATTCCCAGACGGTTCAAACCCATGAATATCGAATCATACGACGGAACAACGGATCCCGCGGTATGGATCGAGGACTTCCTCCTCCATATCCACATGGCCCACGGAGATGACCTTCGTGCCATCAGATACCTACCATTAAAACTCAAAGGACCAGCTCGGTACTAGTTAAACAGTCTGCCGGAAAATTCTATTGGCAGCTAGGAAGATTTGGAAGACGCCTTTCGCGACAACTTCCAAGAAAAATATGTCCGACCACCGGACGCCGATGACTTAAGTCACATTGTCCAGCAGTCCGGAGAGTCAGCCAGGAAGCTCTGGACTAGGTTCTTAGTTAAAAAGAACCAAATTGTCGACTGTCCGGATGCGGAAGCCCTTGCGGCCTTCAAACACAGCATCCGGGATGAATGGCTTGCACGCCACCTCAGTCAAGAAGGACCTAAATCCATGACAGCCCTTACCGCTCTAATGACTCGCTTTTGCGCGGGAGAAGACAGCTGGCTCGCTCGTAGAAGCAACAGCGCCAGCGACTCAGGCACTTCCGAAATCTGAGACGACAATGGCAAGCCACGACGAAGCAAACGCAACAGTCGCGACGATAATGAAAGATCACTCGACACAGCGGTCAATGCCGGATTCAGCAATCCCAAACCCGGTCAACGGAAAAAATCCATTCAAGGCGAACCGAGATGGACCATCCAACCTAGACAGGATATTGGACCAACCCTGCCAGATTCACGGACACCTCGATAAACCAGCTAATCATACCAACAGAAACTGTTGGGTCTTCAAGCAGGCCGGCAAGCTCAACGCCGAACACAAGGGGAGGGGGCCGCTAGGCGATAGGGATGACAGAGAGGTTCACCAACCAAATACCGGGGGTCAAAAGCAATTTCTCCCCGAGGATCGATCAATCCTGGAGCGGAAATAGTAGTTTGTCTTCCGCCGCCCACCTCATATACCCGCAAAATTTGTACCGCGCATACATCACTACGCACTTAAGATACCATGGGCATTGGCGGAAGCACCATACGGACAAGCCTGCAAGCATTCCCATAACATTTTTTTTCTACTTTCCTTTTTCTTTCTTTATTATCTCTTAAAAACAGGTGATGCAAAGGACAAACATCTAAACTGACTCCATCGGAGTTCGGATATGTACACTCACCTAAGGGGCTACTTCCGTCAAGGATTCCCCTCGTTGAGGACAAGCGGCGCAGACGTGCGACAGGAGGTCCAAAATAAACTTTTTGTAGACCGCACTCTTTACTTCGAGCCTGTAATATGCCCTTTTCCTCCGCCTTCGACCCCGGGCATGTCAAATAGCCAGGGTTGAGGTCTTTTTACATATAAAGTAATCACTGGCATACAGCTTAGATCCCAGTAAACATTATCCAAATTAATCATTTGTGTCTTTTCGCAAATGAATATGGCTCCTATGGTTGTTTCATAGATATACCTCGGCATAACCTGCCAAGGGCTCGGTATGGGAACAAATGAGTTGTCAACAAAGTCCGAACAGCTTTACAGCGTACTTCGGCATCGCGAGTCTGGCCTTATATGCATCAGCTCCGAATCATGTCTTCGGTCAATGGTTGGGTTGCCCGGCTCCTGTGCTTGCTACCTTACGTTCCGCTCTATCGGCTAGGGTAGTAAAGGGAGAACTACTACGATTGTACTTCCGGTTCATCTGGTCAAGCACCTTAGTAGAGAAAGCCGAAAACCGACTGTCATGATGCTGTGAGAGCTGGTTAACCACTCGATGACTTATTGGAATCTGTCGCGATTCCCTCCGTATCACACTAAGGACCCTTTTTCAGGTCATATATGTAACGCACCATATTGGAATAAGCCGTACGCATACCAGGGGCTATATTGTAGCCCCCCTATAAAACTCCTATGGCTAAGTGAAAGTGTTAACGCCCTATAGTTTGATTGTCTGGTTCGTCGCATTATCACCTCCTTCATGGACCAAGACGTTGGGTCAAGAGTGATCAAATGCTTTTCCGAACACCCCCGTACTTTCTATGAGGGGGCTGAAGCCGACGACTGGAAAACTTTCAGATTGTATTAAAATGGCCGCACAGAAGGAACACAAGATTTCGAGCAAAATATAAAAATAGATTAACTATAAAATTGTCTTTTACAATTTTCATACACCTCACTCGAACATTATGTCTTTCGAGCATTGACCCTCTATCAAGCGGGCGGCCTCTAGAACGTCTTCAAAATAATGCTCCGGCTTTTTCAGATTGTATTAAAACGGCCGCACAGAAGGAACACAAGCTTTCGAGCAAAATATAAAAATAGATTAACTATAAAATTGTCTTTTACAATTTTCATACACCTCACTCGAACATTATGTCTTTCGAGCATTGACCCTCTATCAAGCGGGCGGCCTCTAGAACGTCTTCAAAATAATGCTCCGGCTTTTTCAGATTGTATTAAAACGGCCGCACAGAAGGAACACAAGCTTTCGAGCAAAATATAAAAATAGATTAACTATAAAATTGTCTTTTACAATTTTCATACACCTCACTCGAACATTATGTCTTTCGAGCATTGACCCTCTATCAAGCGGGCGGCCTCTAGAACGTCTTCAAAATAATGCTCCGGCTTTTTCAGATTGTATTAAAACGGCCGCACAGAAGGAACACAAGCTTTCGAGCAAAATATAAAAATAGATTAACTATAAAATTGTCTTTTACAATTTTCATACACCTCACTCGAACATTATGTCTTTCGAGCATTGACCCTCTATCAAGCGGGCGGCCTCTAGAACGTCTTCAAAATAATGCTCCGGCTTTTTCAGATTGTATTAAAACGGCCGCACAGAAGGAACACAAGCTTTCGAGCAAAATATAAAAATAGATTAACTATAAAATTGTCTTTTACAATTTTCATACACCTCACTCGAACATTATGTCTTTCGAGCATTGACCCTCTATCAAGCGGGCGGCCTCTAGAACGTCTTCAAAATAATGCTCCGGCTTTTTCAGATTGTATTAAAACGGCCGCACAGAAGGAACACAAGCTTTCGAGCAAAATATAAAAATAGATTAACTATAAAATTGTCTTTTACAATTTTCATACACCTCACTCGAACATTATGTCTTTCGAGCATTGACCCTCTATCAAGCGGGCGGCCTCTAGAACGTCTTCAAAATAATGCTCCGGCTTTTTCAGATTGTATTAAAACGGCCGCACAGAAGGAACACAAGCTTTCGAGCAAAATATAAAAATAGATTAACTATAAAATTGTCTTTTACAATTTTCATACACCTCACTCGAACATTATGTCTTTCGAGCATTGACCCTCTATCAAGCGGGCGGCCTCTAGAACGTCTTCAAAATAATGCTCCGGCTTTTTCAGATTGTATTAAAACGGCCGCACAGAAGGAACACAAGCTTTCGAGCAAAATATAAAAATAGATTAACTATAAAATTGTCTTTTACAATTTTCATACACCTCACTCGAACATTATGTCTTTCGAGCATTGACCCTCTATCAAGCGGGCGGCCTCTAGAACGTCTTCAAAATAATGCTCCGGTTCGTAATGGTCCTTGCCCTTGGATGGACTCTTCACCGCAACATCGATGGCCTTCATCTTCCCCAGAATGTCTTGACTCGGGCAAAGGCCATCTGTGCACCCTCAATGCACACTGACTGCTTCACAACGTCGATACGTGGCACCGCATCAACAAGCCGCTGCACCAAGCCGAAGTAGCTATCTGGAACAGGCTCAGTTGGCCACAACCTGATTACGACGTTCTTCATGGCAGCGTCGGATATCCTATGAAGCTCGGCCCATTGGGACATCTGTTCATTCAGCAACAGAGGGCGCTTCGACGCGCTAAATTGTGACCAGAAAAGCTTCTCCGTTGCATACCCCTCTCGCGCCTGGTAAAACTACGCCACATCGGAAGAACTCTTCGGCAAGTCTAAAAACTCGTCCGGAGAACTTCACACTTGGTTAAACTAAGCATAGTTCGGATCGCTGAACTTAGTCTGTAGCAAAAGGGGCTTACCAGCCGCAATCTCCCCAGCTTGCCGGATCTCCTCACGGGCTGCTCTGGATTCAGACTGCGCTTCTCTCGCCTCTTGTAAGGCCTTGTCAAGTTCAGCCGTTTTGGTTTCATTATCCTTCTCAAGAAGTTCACAGCGGCTAGCAGCATTTTTTAGTTCGAGCGCCATCGTGGATATCTTCTCCTCGTCTTGGCGCCGAGCAGCTTGTTCGGCTTTTAACTCAGCCGATGCCTTTTCGGCAGCCGCATTACTAAACCGGGCCTGCTCCTTGGCCCGGGCCTGCTCCGCCCGAAGAATTTCAACGGCGGCAGCACCATCTGCAGCCATGCATATTCCAGTATATAACTTCCAGCGTCATGCTTATATCACAAAAATGTATGTGAAGGGACTGCCCCGAATACATACCTTGTGACTCGTCAAGACGCATATTGATTAACGCAATGTCATCCCCGGCCACATCAAGCTTCCGCTGCAGCTCAGCAATATCTGTAGTCTGGGAAGTAGCTAGAGGGGAAGCAGCCTGTCTTTAAGTTAATCAGATTAGTCCTTGAATATTTCTTCTTGATCCTCCGTTCGCCTCCCATGGGAAGCCAACCCGAGTCTCAGGGGCTACTACCTATACACAGGTGCATCTTTGCAAATAAAATATAGTTGAAAACATTACATCACAAACCTCGAAGCCTCTTAGCAGGCTCATGAAGGCTTCATTCAATCTGCTCTTCGCGGACAGAATCTTCTCAACCACCGTACCCATCAAGGTACGATGTTCCCCCGAGACAGATGCTTTTCGCGGCATATCCCTTAATATATCCGGCGCCGCCGGGTCTCCGGAAGCCGTTGTAGGCGCACGACCATCCTTTGAGGGAACCCGTTCAGCCGTCTCCAGAATCATCGTTGGCTAAAAACCGAACAGTCCGGGGACTTCATTATCGTCCCCTGAATCCCGAACGATCGGAGGTCCACCTTCGGGTACTGCCTCTTTCATCCCCTGCACAGCTTGTTGATCAAGAAAAACCCTTCGAGATGACACTTCGGAGTCGTCCGCCTTATTGGGCGAGGAGGTCAGGGGAGGCGTCTCGCTTTCCATCATCTCTGGGAGGAGATCTCCCGAAGAAGAGGATTGCCCAGAAAAACTCTCTGCCGAACTGTAAAAATACACAGGCACATTACGTATCTCTTCGGTAACAGGAAAGGAGCGGGACGCTATCAAAGCACCCCGGATTCACTTACGGTTTGGTTGAGGGCTTGTCCTCATGACGGAGCTGTTCAACGGCGTCGCCTTCCAGTCCCAAGCCGCTCGACGGTGGCATCTTGCCCCTCTTAGGAGACCGCCCCTCCCAATCTTCGGAGGCGGCCCTTTTCCTCCTAAATGGAGAAGGGATACTGGCTTCTCTTTCGCCTTTTTCTTCGTGCGAGGAAATGTCGATTTCTCCGGACTCAGTATCTAATTTACCTCCAAAACGAAGGTCCTCCCGGGTCTTCTCACTCTCCGCCTTGCCCTCCCCTACCGGCGCCTGGTGCGGTGCCGGTGCCAGCATCCTTGTTAACACGGGGTCTGCTGAGTCTTCGGGAAGAGGGGCCGGACACCTAATCCGTTCCGCTTTCTTTATCCAGCCCTGGAAAAGGATGGTTTGCTCAGTGTCTTACCACAGGATATCTAATTATGAGGTGTTCGCCGGGCGAGTACTTACCGGGGTGTCCAAATGGTTACAGTCTAGGCCGATATCTTCGGTGGTGTCCGGCCATTGTTTTCGTCTCCCGGAGAATAGTTTCCACATTCCTTCGTGCGTGGTGCCGAAGAAGCGCTGAAGAGTCCGTGGCCCTTCTGGGGTAAACTCCCACAGGAGGAGAGGCCGTCGCTGGCACGGCAGGGTCCGGCGGACTAGCATTACCTGAATAATGTTGACAATATTGATATCCTTCTCAATGAGGCTTCGGATGCGACTTTGCAGAGTCCGCACCTCGTCAACTGATCCCTAGTCCAACCCCTTATTAATCCACGATGCAAGCTGAATTGGGGGTTGGATCGAAACGCAGGCGCAGCTGCCCACTTGGAACCGCGGGGCTCGGTGATATAGAACCACTCCTGCTGCCATAAGTCAGAAGATTCTTTGAAAGATCCTTTTAGCCAGATAGCGCTGGTAAGCTTGCTCGCTGAGGCACCACCGCACTCCGCCTGCTCTCCCCTCTATCATTTGTGGTTTCACATTGAAGGTCTTGAGCCACAAGCCGAAGTGTGGAGGAGTTCGGAGGAAAGCTTCGCACGTGACGATAAACGCTGAGATGAGAAGAACGGAGTTCCGGGCGAGATCGTGAAAATATAACCCGTAATAGAACATGAGCCCCGGATGAAGGGATTGAGGGCGAACCCCAATCCTTGGAGGAAGTGGGAAACGGACACGACCCTCTCGCCGGATCTGGGGGTAGGGATAACCTGCCCCTCCGTGGGAAGCCGGTGGAGGATTTCTGCGGTCAGGTATCTGGCCGCCCGACGTGATATCCTCCTCTGTGACAGAAGAAGCCACCCACCAGCCTTGACAGCTGGATCTGGACATGACTGAGGCTTACGGAGGGTGAAACCTGGGTGTTGGAACTCAAGGTAGTAAGAGTCGAGGAAGAAGCAAGCGTGGAGAAGAAAGGCGGGTCTGTGCCCCTTTATAAAGGCCGAGAATATCGAACGCCTCCTCCCGGGCCTTAAAATTTGCCTATTCCCAAGGAGTTGTACCCTAAGGACGGTTGGGTTACCCACGTCTATGTCGATAAAAGAATCCCTTAATAAGGAGGCACGATCTCTACTTGGCTAAGACGTGTCAATGACAACCGCGTTTCGGAACGTGGGGACGCAGGCGAAACAACAGTTCGAAATAATGACCGGACTGACATGATGTCATGTTGTAAAAAGTTGCCAGAGGATTGGACTTATAAATTATTACGCCATCTGTGGAAATATATGTTGCTCGTGCTGCCAAGCCGAACTCGCTCGTCCAAAGACCATTGTGGAGTATACTGAAAGAAGGGAACCCGCCTTGCAATGCCGAAGAGAAATCTGCGCACCGGACTCCTCGTCATTGAAGCCAGGTTCGGGGCTACTGAGGGAGTCCTGAACTAAGGGGTCCTCGGGCGTCCAGCCTGTTGGCCATGGGTGGGACTGATGGGCTGTGAAGATACGAAGACCGAAGACTGCACTCGTGTCCGGATGGGACTCTCCTTGGCGTGGAAGGCAAGCTTGGCGATCAAATATGTTGATTCCTTTCTTTGTAACCGACCTTGTGTAACCCTAGATCCTCCTGGTGTCTATATAAATCGGAGGACTTAGTCCGGAAACAGAGATACTCATTACCATAGTCATACAGGCTAAACTTCTAGGGTTTAGCCATTACGATCTCGTGGTAGATCAACTCTTGTGATACTCATATCCATCAAGATCAATCAAGCAAGAAGTAGGGTATTACCTCCATAGAGAGGGCCCGAACCTGGATAAACATCATGTCCCCTGTCTCCTGTTACCATCGATCTTAGACGCACAGTTCAGGACCCCCTAGCCGAGATCCGCCGGTTTTGACACCGACAACCGGGACGTCATCAACACTCTCCTCACCGACCTTCGATCGATGGCCTTCTGCTTGGCGCCCCCGCCCCCCCCCCCCCCCCCCCCCCCCCCCCCCCCCCCCCCCCCCCCCCCCGGCCCTTAGCACTAACCCTTGGATTCCTCTTCTCGGTGTGACTTTTGTGTGTATGTGTGTTTGAACCTTCTTGGATGTTTGGCTTGAGCAGTTGCTTTATAATATAAAGCGAGGCGGAAGCCTTAAGAAGAAGAAGAAGCAGCAGCAAATAGCATAACCTAGCAAACTGACTGGAACAGGAAGGAACGATCAATACTGACTGGACGCTATATTTATTCTGCGAATAAATTGTCCACAGGCAGAGGCAGACAAAATTAAAATAACAAGATTGACATGTGCAAAACGCAACGTCATCACCAGCAGCCAATCCAACAGACTTACTTGATGATATTTGAATTCTTGTCTTGTTGTTCTAGTACAAAATTAGTACTACTACGATAGTACAGCAAGGAAGAAGAAACTAACTCAAGGGACCTCCCATTCTCAACCAAGCTGCAATATGATGGCATCGCTCGTACAGACTATGTTGCCTACTCCGTATTATACACACCGTCCATCTTGCATCAGGAGCATTCCCCAACCATTCATTGGCCTGTGGAAACACAAGACAATGTATATGTGAAGATTGACCTCCTGCAAGAAACTACTCCTACTCCTTAGCAGGCAGGGCAGGCAGGGAACACAACAGGTTAGGACAACAATACCTCGCTGCACTACCCCTCTGCCTTCACCTTCTTATGGACATTGCTGTGTGCCATAGAGCATTGTGCCCAGACTGCACCTCAAATATCAGCGACTGGCATCTTCCAGTAATTCCAGGTGTTGTAGTCCTCCTGGAGTCACCACCATCAGGTCAAGGTACAAAACACACTGATGAAACTCAAGTCAAGAATCAGAAAACACGACAGACAGACCTGCTCCGGTGGTGACGATAGAGGAGGGAACACCCGATTCACAAGAGCATGCAGGGACATGTATGATTTTGTATTTACCCGGCGATTCACAGCAACTTCACCCTGCACCAAACCACAAATATAAACAAACAAATGCCTTCACTTACTGGACTTTATTCACACTATGCAAATGCACATGCTTTTCATTTCTTACCTTGGGATTTATTATGAAGATCTTGCCCATGGGAATCCCAACCTTGAGGTAACTAAGCTCATCAGTATCTCTATTCCCAAATCCCGCATAGAAAGGATGCGAGTCAGGAGGAAATAGTGCTTTGATATCCTGTATGTATGCAACACTTTATTACTACATACTTGTCTTTTCTTCTCGATTTTATGTGTCTTAGGGACTAGTCAGTTACTCACCGCTAGGCATGAGATCTTGAATTCATGAGGAGCTCTTCTGATAACTGCAAAACAATGTCAAACAACGGTGGTTTCAATACTTAATTCACTTGGCACAGATCAAACAAAATTCAGCAGCCTCCAGATTCTTCAGGTCCTCATCACTTCAGAAACTCAAACTTGGCACTAAAGAAAAACTGTGCTATACTAGTTTTTTAAAGTCTGTCCCTAATATAAAAGGCTAGTGCTCACCTTCTCTGTACAAAGATGGAAAGAGGCCATCAGGAGATATCACGACAGGGCCATCAGGAAGTGCTTTTCCGTCCTGAAATCCATATTGACACGTTGGTAGAATAAGATAGATCAACACTTGGCACTCATTATTAGATAATTGGGTATTCAACATATAAAGTATTATCACCACTTGTGACTTTAGGGCACAAACAGATGAACAAAGGGTGGGAGAAATTTTTAATACCTGCTTTAGGTTGAAAAGGAACTGTCTTGTTAGGTGGGCCTGTGAAATAGAGCGTGCACTTAGAAAAAGCAGGTGATATCCATTTTCCTGTGGAAGGCCATAAGAACAAACACAATTAAAAACATTTTAGGGGCAGCTTGCTGCAAAAATTCACACAGAAAAACAAACATATGCAATTCTTCAGGCATTTGGAGAATCTTCTGTGGTTGGAGAAAAGATGATATATAATGGATCAATTGCGACTGTCTTGAGCTATATCTGGGAATGAACTTTAATACTTCTGTCTTGCTGCATACCTGTATTGCAGAAAATAAATGAGCAACTCCATTTTGAGACCAGTCAACACCAACCATTGGCATGAACTGACCTAGAACATCAGACCTGCATTTATAGTTACAGTTATAAATATTTGAATGTATGGAATAAGAACAAAATGCCCCTATTTTGTAGTGAACAAAATGCATATTTGAATGTTTGGAATAAGAAAAAAACTCATGTTCTTCCCTCCCTCTTGTAGGCAGATAGGATAAGTTCCATCAACCAAAAAACAGGACGTTATTTTTCCAAACTCTTTTACTTATATAGTACTACTTTTCATTTAACACAAAATGTCGTTTTAAAACTGAAAAGGTAATAAGAAGTTAATCAAATCAAATGGAGTATTTATAAATCATTATGTTCCTGGCATTCAGGAGACAGATTCAAAAAAAATGCCAACTGGATTTGCCCAACTCACTTGGTGATAGTTCCATCAACATCTGATATGACAATGTGTGCATTCCATTCCCATAAATATATGTGAGCATCTACCTGTCAAAAAGGCGGGGAGGATGAGAAACTGCATGGGCAAATCAAGTGTGATGATGAAAGAATGGCAACTAACCTGCTGTGTCCCAAGCATAGCAGTGGAGAAGGTAAATGTCACAATGTTCCTGCCCTCTCTGAGATGAAGAGACGCAAGCTCCTCAGATGTTGGAGTGAGCGATCGCACCTTCCCCTCCATCATCTTTGCACTGCGTTTATTTCTTTCTCCATCTGACTCGCTAACAGGAATGGACAAAGTACTCGCGACTGTGCTCTCACAAACTGGCTGGATGCTGTTAATAGTCCTCGTTCTTTTGAAACTAAATGGCCAGATTCTCCAGCTGCCACCTTGTGTTGTGCTTGGCTCAACTCGCTCCACCTTTATCATACCTTGGTGTTCAAAGAGCTGTTCCTCTCTAAAAGAAACCATCCCCCGTACGACAGGTGCAGCTACATCCCAGGGAAAGTAACGGCCAGAAATCCTAGCAACTAGCTTGTCGTTTCTTATCAATGACTGCTCCATGGCACGGAACTTCTCTAAGGTTATCTTCTCAGCATCAAAGTTTTTGCGCGCAGCATCTGCTCCCATGCCTTCAGATAACAAGTGCCTGCATAGGGATAATTCTACAAAAATGACACAGCTAGCGATTATTACACTGACACATACAATATTGCAGGCAACTAACAAAAGTAAAAAAATGAAACTGGATCCAGTCCCCTGAAATTGATGAATATGAATATATCTACAAAATTCACTGCACATGCCGCAGAACAGAATTATTACTAAGATTTAAGAGATAGGCATCACATTTAATCTGCAGAACAAAATAAATATCATTAAAGCCTACTATAGCGCACAGACGTATTAGCTCATATAGTAAAACAAACTCACCCACAACAGGGTTGAACGAATTGTCTTTCAGGTCATCAGAGTGCTTGTTATCAGGCACTGGACTGTTGATGAGCTCACACAGGCCACTATTTTCTTTTGACTCACTAGTGCCTTCTAGTTCCTGCTCTGAAAAGCCAGAGTTCTTACTCTCGACTTGATCAACCCCACTATTCTCACCATTGTACAGTGAGCGACTTACTTGAAAACCATCAGATCTTTCAAGATCATTTATGTGAGGACAGAGATTTGGTGCAGATTTGGCCTCCAGATTACTATCACATAGATGCAACTCACTTCCAGGAATAGGAATAAGGATAATCTCAGGCCTTGACAAATCAGAATGTTTTTTGGATGCATTTTCGAGATCAGTGTCATTCCCTCCCTCTTCATCCGCATCACCATCAGCTTCATCATGCACTCCTTCACATGCTGTTTTATTAGCTATTATATCATCCAGGGTCTTTCTATCAGCAAAACTTGTAGTGTCACTAAATTGAAACTGAATTTCATCTACAAACTCACAGAACGGCACGATTGTTTCTGCTTTATCCCTTGGGGCACTATTTTCTTTTGACTGACTAGTGCCTTCTAGTTCCTGCTCTGGAAAGCCAGAGTTTTTACTCTTGACTGGATCAACCTCCCTGTTCTTACCATTGTACAGTGAGCGACTTACTCGAAAATCATCAGATCTTTCAAGATCGTGTATGTGAGAACGGATATTTGGTGCAGATTTGGCCTCCAGATTATTATCACATAGATGCAACCCACTTCCAGGAATAGGAACAAGGATAATCTCAGGCATTGAAAAATCAGGATTGTTTTCTGATTTATTTTCAAGATCAATGTCGTTTACTCCTTCATCTGCATCACCATCAGCTGCATTATGCACTCGTTCAATTGCTGCTTTATTAGCTATTATACCATCCATAGTCTTTCTGTCAGAAAAACTTGTAGTGTCACTAAATTGAAGCTGAATTTCATCTACAAACTTACAGGGCGGCACAATTGTTTCTGCTTTATCCCTTGGGTCCTCAGGCACAGGCACTAATTCAACTCCACTTGCGGAACTAGGTCTGTTTTCATTATCTTCCAAGTTGGCGTTTTTTGCTTCGACTGTGCTCAAATTGGAAAAATCAGAAATAATTGGTGAAAATTCATCTTCTAATTTATTATGGCAAGCAGATAAAGACACAAGTGCTTCTGCTTCGTCCCTTGGCTCGTCAGGCACAAGCTCAATGTCAACTCCACTTGCAGAACCAGATTGGTTCTCATCATGTTCTAGCTTAATATTTTCTGTGTCGACTTTGCTCAAACTGGAAAAATCAAAAACAGTTGATGAACCTTCACCTTCCACTTTGTTAGGGAAATCAGGTGTTTGGACAATGCACTCTCCGGGCTCGTCAGGCACAAGCTCAATGTCAACTCCACTTGCAGAACCAGATCGGTTCTCATCATATTCTAGCTTGATACTTTCTGTGTCGATTTTGCTCAAACTGGAAAAATCAAAAACAATTGATGAAACTTCACCTTCCACTTTATAAGGGACATAAGGTGTTTGGGCAATCCACTCTCCGGGCCTGTCAGGCACAAGCTCAATGTCAACTCCACTTGCAAAACCAGATCGGTTCTCATCATATTCTAGCTTGATATTTTCTGTATCGACTTTGCTCAAACTGGAAAAATCAAAAATAATTGATGAAACTTCACCTTCCACTTTATTAGGGAAATCAGGTGTTTGGGCAATGCACTCTCCGGTCACACTTTGAATTTTTGGTGGCTGATTGAAAGAAACATCATGTTCCCCATAGCATGTTTTAGTATTCACCGTGGAATCCTTTGCTACAGTGTCAGAATCATTTTCATGCACATAACTCAATATATCTATACCACCAGGAGCATCAGGAAATATTAGACCATGCTGACAAGCTAAATCATGAGATGAGCTGGTATTATGATCATTTGCAACAGTGTCCACAGAAATATCCATGTGATCATTGACAAGAGTACTGACAGAAATATCCTTATCAGGAAGATTAGCTTGGAAGGTTTGAGAACTAGAGTCATCAAAAACAGAAACTTCTGGAACACCCACGTTATACAAGTCTTCTTTATTGCTAGAACTATGATTTGACAGTGGCCTTTCCTTGACATATTCCTGTTCCAATCTTCCACTGGAGACTCTGGAACACTCTTCAAACTGTAGACCATCAGCCAATGAGATGCCTTCAGCATAATGAACTTCATCAGCCAAAATATTGGACACATCATATGAGCTCTCCAGAGTCTCCGAGGTACTTATAATGACCACTTTCTCTTGGCATGCCTCATGACCACAAGCAATCGATGAACCATCATGCGTTTCACTTGAAAAATATGTGGTTGTGCTAAAAGTTGGTGAATTCGCTTCAGTAAAATTTTGATTGAACTTGTCGGAATCAACAGTGACAAACTGTGAAACCACTTCACTTTTACAATCAGTAATGCCTGTTTCAATTGCATGAATTTCAAAAATGCCATTGGAAAAAACCTCCGTGTGCATTTCCCTTACTGTAACATCTTCAAGATTACCCTGCAACTCACCTTGAGTATCAACAGACTCATTGATACTTTTACCTGTATCCAAATCATTTGACAGATGTTCTGATCCTGGCCGGTCTATAGTTGACATGATCCCATCAGTCTTATGCGCACAAATGGCAACAATCTCCTCCTCGACACTAGTGGTTTGTATACAGTGCGCCTTTTCATCTCCTGAACTCCTCCTTCCTCCATGTGGGCTACCAACAGTGCTGTTCACATTCTCACAATTAGAGCCCATTGCTTTATAATGATCAAAGCTACAATCTGGCAATACCATTTTTGCGGTTTCCCCTTGATTACCGTTGCCAGCATCTCTCAGATGACTACTGGAAGGTTCATGATCAGAACTAGGAGCTTCCGAACCATGCGAGAGATTTGTCAACCACTTTGTATCAAGGAGTTCGGCTGCAATCTCCGCGCGCTCTAATGAGCACACGCTATCCACAGCAGGGGCATTATCCTTATTTGGTTTCCGTCCAAACATCCGCTCAAGTATGGTGCTCTGTCTTGAGACTGTCCTCGCAGGCATCTTCCCATCCCCAGCACTGGCCTCCATGGTTGAGATATCACAAGAAGTGCTCTTGGACTTCCTTAACTGTGCATCCTGCATCGTCACCTCCCGTTCATCCCCCAAAGATGAAGTGGACACAACAAAATCCCCTTCCGCAGTAATTGAGTCTGCATCCCTGAGAAAGTGAGCCTCACCATTGCTATCCAAGTACATGTGAAACCCGGCTTCGACACCATTCACAGCAATGTTTACCACCTTCTCCCTTGTCTTGAGAACCCCCTGGAACTTGCCAAATCGCACATACCATGGCGAGCTCTTGAAGCTGCCATCCTGCTGCTGCACAACAACTATGTCGACCGCACCACCAAATGGGTGGAATGGACCGGCGACACTGTACAAGACCTTTCCGACGGCATACATTTTGCCCACAATCTGGGAGCTTTTGCGCGGCACGGATCATCAGACCATGAAACACTGGAACCTCTAGCATGGGAATTCCGGGCGACCACGACCATCCATCTCAAAGAACAATCTTTTCACTCAATTAACAATCAGGAGAAATTATCAAGAATATGCACCTCCTAACCCTTATTGATTTCACCTCAAAACTCCAACCAGTTCTTCAAGAAATCGGGAACTTCCCAATGCCCCAATTCGGGATTGTCCCTGTCTACCTTGTGTCCCTGCTGAGAATCCGAACTTTACGACAATCCAACAAGCTAATGCCGCGGGATAAAATAAACAAACCACCTTGGCAGGATCGAAGCGACACCGCCCAAAAATACCTCTGATTTCGCCCCAGATTCGACGAATAAGAACACCCTGAAGAGATCAAATCTCATGGGTAATCTGAACCAGAGAAACAACAAACCAAGCTCACAAATCAGAGCTCGAAAAGAAAGGATCTGTCCACGATCCAAGCAAGAACCAAGATAACCGAGGAGGCTCGACAGAACTCACAGGGATTTGTGTATTAGGGATGGCTGATTACGGAGGTTCGTTAGAAGGAATTCGAGCGGGCGTGGGAGAGTATATCCCAGGATTAAATGATGCCGGAGAAGGGATAATTACACCCTTCACCGGCATAGAATTGTGTATCCTGATGACGTCGCCACTTTACTTATTTATATTAGGGAAACGCTTTATAGTCCGATCCCACGCCTCGTGTCAGACCTCTCAAAATCCAACGCTTCAAAATCCAACGCCTTGGAAGCAAAGCTATATATGAACCCCTACATTACCACAACCTTAGCAAGGGTAACGCCCATCGACGCTGCCTTCGCCGCCACCGCCGCCGACTACATGGATCATCTCATTGGTGAGTACGTCGACGGGAAGCGTCTCCCCGTAGATGGGGAGATCCTACTAATTTCTACGACGCGATGATGCTGATCTATGAAGGCGGTGATTCTCAACACTGTTGTGATCTTGATCCACCAAGATCAACAACAATGGAAGTGCACACATGCGCCGACGGTCGTAAGCGAGAGTTTGATGGTCAATCCCCTCGGTGAGCGGCCATGTGAGATCGATCATCTCACAATATCGACCTCCAACACTGCATCACTCTCTCCATAGCGCCGGCAACGACCGCCACCTACTTGAAGTCGTTCCAATTTACGTCGGCATCATTTCATCATATGTGGCATGTTTCCAACTTATATATAATATGTTTCCGTGTATATGTGTGATTGATTCGTTCCTCCACACAACTACGCCCAATGCATCAATAGTACTTGGTTCACGCTTCAAGAATTATCAAATTATGTTTCCAATGGCTCACGAACACATGAAATGCATCAATATCTCATGTGACATGTTTCAATCATCATAAAATTGTGCTTTTAAATACAACCACACACGCTTGATAGCAGAAACTATAAAGTATGGTTTGTAGTGTCGAAAGCATGTTTATCTTAAGATGGAAGGAAGCACATGATTTAGGGAGCTGAGTGAAAATCCTATATATAGAAGCAACGGGATTAAAAAAAGTTTGCGAATATACTGGAAGCAAAATTAATTTGCAGTGCTTGAGATAGAAGTAAACTTTCGTTGCATTGGAGGTAGTGTCGACAAATACCAGAAACCACATATAGTGAAAATTATTGGGATAAAATAATTAATTTATTTCCCTAAAAGCTGTTATAATTAGTTTCAAGAAATTAGCAATTGTGAGTGATTACCGGAGGCAATCAATCGGTCAAACCCCACATATATGGTGGTTGGTTTTAAATTTGGAACCTTCCACGTTTTGTGGGTTGCATGCAACCATGCATAATCCACCACTCATCTAGCCTGAATCCAACGGCCTCCCACTAGTCTGATAGGTAGGAATTATCAGTAGTCGGATGCCTAGTGTTGCCCTATATTACTTCTTGGATTGGATTGGTCATTCTTTTTTTTACCCTTTGTGTATTGATGCTACAGATTTTTCCTTAATTTGTAGCGTCCTACCGTATTTGGCAGCTACTCCCTCTCCCCAAATATAAGACCTGATTACATTCAACCTTATTACATTGGATGTAATAAGGTCTTATATTTTAGGAGATTGGAGCTTCATCCCACAATCTGGGAGCTTTTGCGCGGCACAGATCATCGGACCATGAAAAGCTGGAAACTCTGCATGGGAATTCCGGGCGACCACGACCATTCATCTCAAAGAACAATATTTTCTCTTAATTAACAATGGGAGAAATTATCAAGAATAAGCACCTCCTAACCCTTATTGATTTCACCTCACAACTGCAACAAATTCTTCAAGAAATCGAGAACTTCCCAAGCCCCAAATTCGGAATTGTCCCTATCTATCTTGTATCCCTGCTGAGGTCCCTAATACACAAATTCGTGTGGGTTCTCTCGAACCTCCTTGGTTATCTTGGTTCTTGCTTGGATCGTGGACAGATCCTCTCTTTTCGAGCTCTGATTTGTGAGCTTGGTTTGTTGTTTCTCTGGTTCAAATTACCCAGGAGATTTGATCTCTTAGGAGGTTGGGTGTAATAAGGTCTTATATTTTGGGACGGAGGGAGTATTAATGTCATGCAAAAAGCCAAGGCCAGCTTTTGTTTAACACATTGAAAATATACTGGTACATGATATATTGATTTGGTATTGTAGATATCGATATTTTTCTTAATAGTTTTAATCAACTTAGAAAGATTTGGTTTTTATCATTTATGCCAATTGTTGTGTCGCGCTACTCAGTTTTGCCATTAGAAGTTACAAGTGCTAAAATTTGTCATCGTTCATTGAGATGCATGCTCAAAATGCCATTACATACCTCATAAATGTCATCATTTTGTTAGATTTTTGCTCAAAAATGCCATCAAACACCATTATTGTTAGATCAAACCCATTGACCATCACTACAAGAAATATGTCAACTAGTGACCTTCTGTCAGTGACCCTGGAAGAATTGGTCATAGATTTATGACCATTTCAGACCAATTAGTCAAAAGCTGTTCGGGGGGCTCCAAACCCTAAACTATAACGACCATTTCGGTCAGAAAGGTCGTAGTTTCCTTACACGAAATGGTCATAAAGCAGATAGCACTGCTTCGCTGCCTTATTTCTAGCTGATCATGACCAATATAGATGGTCATAACCTTGTAAATTGTGGTGGGTTGCTATGACTAGGCGCCACTTCATCAGTTTTGCATATGTGTCATGTCCATGTGGCAGTTTTTGCCCTATGTTGTGAAGCAACCTATATTTCTGTCTTTCCCAAAATTCCCAAAAAAATCTCGTAAATTCTTTGGGTCATATCTTCATCAAATATGTAAAAAACCTTCCTTGCCTAGTTCAGAAATAATTCAAAAATATTCATTTTCCTATTATGTTCAGAAAAACACTTTGTGAAGGAAGTACCACTTTGGCATGTCCAAATGGTATCCATTTTCTACAGTGCTTTCCTATGCCCAAATAACCATCCTCCACCAAATGCCAGCTCAATCCATTCATTATTTTGAGCCCAGCTTCAACATTCGTATTTATGTCCAGTGTGGTACTTTGCAAAGCAAGTACCACCTACGCTCCTCCTTTTGAGCTGAAAATTTGTGAAGACGGTCTTCTTAGTAACTGATCATCCTCAGCCAAAACTCACGCCCATTAGCCATGTGCATTTCCCGTACCGCTAATCAAACACTTGGCTGCTTATTCATGTTTGAGCATCGATCGGTCTCCTCGTGAGAATCTTATGTTGTGATTTTCTTCCTAGCACCTACCTGGGGAGTGCCCAACCCACTATACATGCCTAGGCCTTCCAGAACACATGGCAACACCACAGTCACGCGGTGACCATGCAGCGGGCATGCGAGTTTACGCACTCTAGAGTTGGGGCCCTCCACCACCGTCCAAACCTCGACGTATCGCCACCAAACCATGTATTTATGATTAAATAGGTACTTCTGTAACTAGAAATGATTTTTGGAAAAAATAAATAGCAAACTATGAGGCAGCTGCAGTTCAAATTTGACCCGCTTCCTACTGAATCGGCGGGAATTTGTCTTTTTCACACAAGGTGGATCAAAACTTTTTACACCCAACCATTTTGCCAATTGTGCATTAAATATGGCCTAGTATTTTATAAAATTGATTTGGTCCAATTTTGCAACAAATATATGGTAGGTCCTTCACAAAAAAACTCATTTTAGGCACTCAGAAAATGGAAAATGAATTTCCGTGCACAGAAAATGAAAACTTCCTTAGGCAACATTGTTTGCCATTCCAAGATGCACCCTTGTGCACAATATGAGATCATTTGAACAAACTATGCCATGAATGTGTCCATAAGATTGATCATTTGGCTTGAAAGCCATGAATCTTCACGCATGACAGGTCATTTTTGAGAACACTTTTTAAAATAATTTCCGTATTACAAGTTTATTATTTTTCTTGAAAACTTGGTCACATATAATGACACAATGCGAAGGTTTTCCAATTTTTTGATTTTTTTTGAATTTTTTATGCCCGTTTAAAAATGTGGTCAAAACGGCGGGCTTGATCGTTCCTAGCTAGTGGTTGAATCTTGGAAAAAATTTGATGTTTCTCTGATTAAATAGATACTTATGTACCTAGAAATGATTTTTTGAAAAAAATAAAGAGCAAACTATGAGGCGGCTGCAGTTCAAATCTGGCCCGCTTCCAACTAAATCGGCGAAAATTTGTCTTTTTCACCAGAGGTGGATCAAAACTTTTTCCACCCAACCATTTGATCAATTGTGCATTAAATATGGCCTAGTATTTTATAAAATTAATTTGGTCCAATTTTGCAATAATTATTTGGTAGGTTCTTCACAAAAAAACCTCATTTGGGGCACTCGAAAAATGGAAAATGGCTCTTTTGTGCAATGAAAGTGAAAACTCCCCAAAGCAACATTGTTTGGAATTCGAAGATGCACCCTTGTGCACAATATGAGATCATTTGAACAAACTATGCCATGAATGTGGCCATAAGATTGATCATTTGGCCTGAAAGCCATGAATCTTCACGCATGATAGCTCATTTCTGAGAACACTTTTTTAAAATAATTTTCGTATTACAAGTTTATTATTTTTCCTGGAAACTTGGTCATATATAATGACACAATGCGAAGGTTTTCCAATTTTTTGATTTTTTTTGAATTTTTTATGCCCGTTTCAAAATGCGGTCAAAACGGCGGGCTTGACCGTTCCTAGCTAGTGGTTGAATCTTGGAAAACTTTTGATGTTTCTCTGATTAAATAGATACTTATGTACCTAGAAATGATTTTTGAAAAAAAATAAAGAGCAAACTATGAGGCAGCTGCAGTTCAAATTTGACCTGCTTCTAACTGAATCGGCGGAAATTTGTCTTTTTCACCAAAGGTGGATCAAAAATTTTTACACCCAACCATTTGATCAATTGTGCATTAAATATGGCCTAGTATTTTATAAAATTGATTTGGTCCAATTTTGCAATAATTATTTGGTAGGTTCTTCACAAAAAAACCTCATTTGGAGCACTCGGAAAATGGAAAATGGCTTTTTTGTGCAATGAAAGTGAAAACTACCCAAAGCAACATTGTTTGGAATTCCAGGATGCACCCTTGTGCACAATATGAGATCATTTGAACAAACTATGCCATGAATGTGGCCACAAGATTGATCATTTGGCTTGAAAGCCATGAATCTTCACGCATGATAGCTCATTTCTGAGAATACTTTTTTAAAATAATTTCCGTATTACAAGTTTATTATTTTTCCTGGAAACTTGGTCATATATAATGACCCAAAGCGAAGGTTTTCCATTTTTTTGATTTTTTTTCGAATTTTTTATGCCCGTTTCAAAATGCGGTCAAAATGGCGGGCTTGACCGTTCCTAGCTAGTGGTTGAATCTTGGAAAACTTTTGATATTTCTCTGATTAAATAGATACTTATGTACCTAGAAATGATTTTTGGAAAAAATAAAGAGCAAAATAAAAGGCACCTGCAGTTCAAATTTGACCCGCTTCCAACTGAATCGGCGGAAATTTGTCTTTTTCACCAGAGGTGGATCAAAACTTTTTACACGCAACCATTTGGTCAATTGTGCATTAAATATGACCTAGTTTTTTATAAAATTGATTTGGTCCAATTTTGCAACAAATATATGGTAGATCCTTCACAAAAAAACTCATTTCGGGCACTCGAAAAATGGAAAATGAATTTTCCGTGCAAAGAAAATGAAAACTCCCTTAGGCAACATTGTTTGCCATTCCAAGATGCACCCTTGTGCAAAATATGAGATCATTTGAACAAACTCCCTTGATTTGGTTCAATTTTGCAACATAGATTTGTAGGCATATAATTTTTTTCAGAAATTTGGGTCCAAATTTTGGATATTTGAGTGTGCGCCAGCCAACCAATGAGAAGCGAGCAACCACGTCCACGCGGATCACCAAGTTGGACACGATCTGAGCCATCCATCACGCGCCCATCCAATGGATCTTCTCCTGAAAGACCAAAACCCTAACCCACCTACCCACCCACCCACCCTTTCCTTCTCCAGATCCAATCGAGGCTACCGCGCCGTCCTCTCCCTTACCTAGTCTCCGCCACCGCCGCCATCCCCACCCACCACCGCCGCCCCCACCCCACCGTCGACCTTGTCTCCTCCATCCCCCTCCCCTCGCCTTCATCCGGCGTGCGTGCGTGCGTCCAACCGGACCCAAAAAATGAAGACACGGGGCTTGCTCCTCCTCGTCCCACCCAATCGCTGCCCCCGCCAACCTCCTCCCTCTCCCCCAATCCCAACCCCACCGGCGGCGAGCTCGTCTCCCCGAGGCCCATCCTCTGCCCCTCCACCCCACCGCCGGCACCCTTAGTCTCTCCTTCATCTCCCTACGCTCCAGATCGGGGGGCCACGACCGTGCACCCAGATCGAGAGGGGAGGCCGTGTCGCTCCTGCCGCGTCCAGATCCAAGGTCAAGCCCGTGGGGTCCTGCTCGGGCTCCTCGCAGGGGCCACGGCGGCGGGATCCACAACCACGGCGGGTCCAAACCCTAGCCGCCGCAGTGGGTCACCGGCACAACCCCCGCACCTCCGACGGGCAACGGCACCAAGGGTCGCTCTACGCGGGCCTTCATCAGCGCCAGCTTCACCACCGGGACCTGCAGCCTCCTCCTCCGCCGTTCATCTGCATCAGGGCAGGTAACCCCGCCAATCCCCTTTCCTTGTGCTCTCTTGGTGATGCAAAATCTGATTCTTCTTGGCCACTGAAACTCGAGCAGTTCTTCAGTTAGTCAGTATGCACGCATTAGAAACAACCTGATTTTGTTCTTGTCCCCTGTATTCGGCGGCGGCGGTTAAGAGACAATGGGTTAATCATGCCAGGAAGGACACTTGCATCCATCCAACCGTGAGGGCTAGCTTGATACAAGCGCATCCATCATTCTCTTCTTCTGTTGAATAAAGTACGGGCCTGATACAAGTGCGATGGTTGTGTTTGATTCCTTGCTTAGCTGAACGATGCTAAAATTAGTAGGTGTTATATGCTGAACGATGCTAGCTGTTGTACCAATATGGATTATTGGCAGCAACTTAGGCTAGTTGGGTACTGTACTTTGGACAGTGTTGCTTCTCTGTCCATTCAATCTTCATTGATGGGGGACTACTGGTTTCAGATCTGTTCCTCTTGTAGTCTGTATCATATATGATGTAATGCTTTGTGTATTGGTTAGTGCTGCTCTGTTGTATTGGTTAGTGCTGCTCTGTTGTATTGCTGCTTTGTGTATTGGTTTGTGTATTGGTTAGTGCTGCTCTTCATGTTGGAAGTTATTAATGTGAGTTTTTTTTTGCACAAAGTGTTGAGCTAACACAAGAATAATCTTGCAATTCCTGCAATTTCTATGGGAGCATGTCTTAGTCTTGTGTTAATTGCTGAATGTAAAACCTCCATTTATCTTTTGTTTGCTCATATTTTGTGTGCTTTCTAATGTTTGATTGTTCGAATTACCAGGATAATCTGAAGCACTCAAAAGAAGCGAAGGGCAGAAGAAGCTTCGTTTCTCATTAATGTTATGTGTGATCAACTAAAATTTGCCCATCTCGTCCAATCTTTGTAGAACTATGTTGTTGTGCGCCTGTGCACTTGTTGGGTCTTTTGCTGTGCACTTGCACTTGTAGCATTATTTTGCTGTGCACTTGTTGGACCTTGGACCTTGCTGTGTAGAGTAGTTAATGGATGATGTATTGTATTTCATGTGATGTGTTACTGAAATGAAATATACAATTTATCTACAATATTGTATTCTGTTGTACTTGTTTTCATACGTGAGATATGCATGCTTCTGAAAATAATGCATCAGCCCAAATAAATCAGACCATTTCAATAAAAAAAAGGTATTGGGCCAGGCCCATGTAGACTAGATTGGTGGACTGGGCTATGAAATTTATGATGATTCCATTTGGTCACTAACAATGCCACGTCAGCTCAGCCACATCAGATCCTACGTGGCTCAGGCAAGTGGGTAGTGACCTTTCTGAAATTTTGGTCGTCAATCTAGCTACGACCAAAATTCCAAAAAGGTCAAGTTTGTTCGTTCTTGACGGCCAACTGTTGACCTTCTGAATTTGATCAAAAAAGGTCAATAAACGATAAATATGACGAATCAACGACCAAAATGAGGAGTCATAATTGACTGTATTTCTTGTAGTGCATGTTATATGACCAAAATATCCCTAGACCCACATGTCAGCTCTATCTCACATTGATAAGTGTAGGGCCCACTTGTCAGGAGTAAGCAAGCGAATAGAGAAAATAAGAACATCATTGGGGATCAAGTGTCATCCACACTTTTATCGTAGTAAGATAGAGGGAGAACTAACAAGTGGCTCCATGGGTATTTTGGTCATATAACATGGCAAATGGGCTTTGAGCTGACAATAATGGAGTCTAGTTGCATTTCTAGCAAGCGTCTAAAGGAGCAACTATTGGGAAACGTAGTAGAAAACAAAACGCAC
Organism: Triticum urartu; assembly: GCF_003073215.2. NCBI lineage: Eukaryota > Viridiplantae > Streptophyta > Magnoliopsida > Poales > Poaceae > Triticum > Triticum urartu. Next base: position 358,712,407 of record NC_053025.1, read on the forward strand.
ACTCAAGATCAATATGAAGATGCATAACGGCTTGGGATCACGATCGTTACCGTCACCGAGTTGCAGCGGGAGAAGAATGTGTCGGTGTAGATCATACTTGGAATCCCTCGAACCGTCGATGGACGATCCTGCGAACCGCCCACGAACAGTCCCTCAAACCGAAGATAGAAAGCACAACCCCTCTACTTGGTTGCAAGCATGCAACCTTCATGATCCGGCAGCGGTTCGCCGTGTAGAGCGAATCATCGTCGGAGAATTCAAGGAAGGAGATTAGAACCACATGGGGCTTTATTATGATGATTAGAGGATTAGTCTAGCTGTAATTAGTTAATTAGGACCAACTAGAACTAGAAGAACTAGAGGAGGCTCCAAAACTTGTATCACCAAAGGGTCGAATCCTGTGGTATATATAGGTTGGAGAGGGGAGAGGAGGTTGTCGGATTGGAGAAGATAGGTCTAGAGGGGGTGAATAGACTCTTAACCAACCAAAGGTGCAGTTTTTAGTTCCCTTGAAAATTAGGCAGATTTTGGCACTAGTTAAGATACCACCAAGACTTCCTACACATGCATATCTAGAGAAAAGGTAGCGGAAATAGTAAAGCATGCAATTGTGTGGAAAGTAAAGGGTAGAGATGAAAGATCAAATGCAATGAAGACATGAAGATTTTTGGCATGGTTCTGATAGGTGGTGTTATCATACATCCACGTTGATGGAGACTTCAACCCACGGAGGGTAACGGTTTTGTGAGTCCACGGAGGGCTCCGCCCATGAAGGGTCCACGAAGAAGCAACCTTGTCCTTTCCATCATGGCTTACGCCCACGAAGGAATAGCCTCACTCGGGTAGATCTTCATGAAGTAGGCGATCTACTTACCCTTACAAACTTCTTGGTTCAACTCCACAATCTGTTGGAGGCTCCCAAGTGACACCTAACCAATCTAGGAGACACCACTCTCCAAAAGGTAATAGACGGTGTTGTTGATGATGAACTCCTTGCTCTTGTGCTTCAAATGATAGTCTCCCCTCAGACACTCTCTCACAGATTTGGCTTTGGTGGAAGAGAGGATTGAATGGAAAGCAACTTGGGAAAGGCTAGAAATCAAGGTTCAAATGGTTGGATTAGAATCTCTTGATCTCAACACATGAGTAGGTGGGTCTCTATCAAAAAACGAGTAGTGGAAGTTGTGGTTTGTTTTGATGGCTCTCTTAAAGAGTAGGTGGTGGTGGAGGGGTATAAATAGGCAGCACCAAAAATCCAACAGTTACAAGTCTTTGACCCAACTCAGTGACACTGACATGGAAATCTCGGTGAGACCGATTAGTGCAAAAGTCTTGGCCATCAGGCTTTTCGGTCAGACCAAACAGAACGACTCGGTGTGATCGAAGTGCAATGGCTAGGGAAAGACTTCATTTTGGTAATCTGATCGTTTTAACTCGGTAATTCCAAAATGAAACAACTTCACTATAGAAACTTGGTCACACCATCTCGGTGGGACCGAGATCCATTTCGATTGTACCGGAACATTAGGGTTTGCATGTGGCAGTGTATGGGTCATCTTGGTGAGTCCGGATGGGAACTTTTTGGTGGGACCGAGATGGACTTTAGGGTTTTGGATGAAAGTGATGTGGAGAAATGGTTGAGGATTTTGGAGCAATGCCACTAAGCACTCGAGCAGTTGAGTCATGATCAGAACCTCATCCCATTTTAATAGTAATAGCTTTCCTATGGACTCAACATGATCTTGAATCACTTAACCAAAAATGTAGAGTCTTGGAGCTTTGCCAATCCTTGTCCTTAGCATTTTGAAGGGGTCCACATCCTCATGTCCTTGTCAGGCCACTGTTGAACTCATCTGAAACATACTAGATAAGATTGTTAGTCCAACAATATGTATGTTGACATTAATTAACAAAACCACCAAGGGAGCAAGTGTGCTTTCAATCTCCCCCTTTTTGGTAATTGATGACCACACACATCAAAGCTTAGAAAATAGTGTGTTAAAGCTTTGAGAGAACATGTAACATGCATATGCTCCTCCTGCAAGTGTGCAGACACGTAAATGATAGTAGCTCATGAAATGTGAGTGCACAACAGGAAGGAATGAGTAATGATTTACATGTTTCTTGGCTATATACATCAGAGCAACAAGATGAAAGAGGTACCTTCATGTCCATGATTCTTTCTTGCAAACAATATGTGCAACAAGAGATCATCATGCACATGAGTGTGATGCATATATTTACCGTGAGGTTCTTGATCAAGTTCTTGAAGAAATAAGCTTGAGAAAACAAGGTTAGATAACACAAGATAATTTCTCCAAGATAGGATACAATCCTAACAAGAGTACCAAGATTGGCATGCCATGTATGAGGTAAGTATCACTAGATGAGTACTCCTTTAGATGCAGACATGTCCCCAAAAATATCAAATAAGATTTGCAATAGAATTTCAAGGATTTTTATACCCTAAACTTGAACTTCCTCTCCCCCTGAATCTAACATTGGATAATGGGAGTAGGTAGGGTGAGATAAAATCAGAGCAAGCTTTTCTAGCAAGCTGAGCTAGAGCAAAGACATGCAATTTCTAGCTTAAAGACTCAACTTGAATTGTTAACATGTGTCTCCCCTCTTAGAAACATATAGGTTCTCTCCTCTTTTGTAAAATGCATCTCTCTTCACTAGGATATTCCTTTTGATTATAGAAGAGATTTTTAATAAGCTTTGATGTGCATCTCTATTCCCCTTTGACATCAGTTCTGAGAAGGGTCTAGCTTCAAGGTTATGTGTCAAGTGGGTGTGGTCCTAGAGAGGCACAACTAGGCATGCTATAATTTTATATGCATGTAGAGGGAAAGAATCATTGACTGGAGCTAGATAAAGAAAATAAATAATTTGACAAAAGGTTCTTTCTACAGTGAAGTTGGTGGCTCCGATTTGTTTCAATCGATGACTCCGAGTTGGGATGTTCATAGATAGAGCACATCGGCTGGTCCAAGTTAGTCCTTTTTGGTTGCACCGATGAACTATGTGCAGGGTTTAGGTGCACTTCGGTTTGACTGATGTGTCCCCAGTCGGAAGAACCGAGTTCATCATAGCGAGAAAATTTTGTATACTTGACTCACTTGCACTTGAGTTCTCACAAGTATTTTTAGGGAATTCGAATAAGATTTGCAATGAATTGACTAGAAACTATCTAAAGAGAAGAACATGAATAGAAAGGGATCTAGATGAAGTTTTTCTTTGAAAGGGAAAGCACTCTAGCAAGAAGAAAAACAAAGTAAAGAGACATTAGAGAACATCATCTAGAAGGGGGGTCGGCTACTAGGTCACCTATGTTAGAGTATATTGACTTAGGAGTCAAGTGAGATCACTTGATCATAGGTCATACTCATCGTTAATCTTAAAATGGGGTTACCATTTTTTAAGCATTTCAATGTATTCACATCTTGTTGAGTTGCTTTGACTGATGTTTTTGAGTAACGCTTCTCTGAAATGTGAGGACTTACATTGGGTTTAGTGTAGATGTTCATCATGTAGTTGAACTTGAGGTGGGTGCTCATTGAATAAAGTTGAGAGCAATCCTTTCATTTGTAGTTCATCTTACTACATGGGTTAGTTTTGCAAGGAACAACATATGAGTCCAAATTGACAAGAGTGGAACATAGAGTCATAAATTATCAAAAGGATATGTTTGAGTTGTCTTGTTCCTTGGGCACACCAAATACTATAGATACTTGTTTCAATTTCCCTTGATCAATATAGGAGTTTTGAGAGCAAGCTTCATGGAATGATGTATATTCAAGCACCTATAAGGGTTAGGTGCAATAAAAGGGAGCAACGTATCCAAGATATGAAATGACCATCATAAGAGAAACATCAAGGATTAGCCATAATAGCTCGTGCCCTTGCATGTATCCAAGTGAGTGTCTAGTTCATGCTAGAAGCATCAATGACATTCAACTCACTTCTGAAGTGAAAAAATATCTTCTCATCAAGAGGTTTAGTGAAGATATCCGCCAATTGTTTATCGATACGAACATGCTTGAGGTTAATGTCACCTTTAGCAACATGATCTCGAATGAAATGATGACGAACCTCAATATGCTTAGTTCGATAATGTTGCATGGGGTTGTGTGCAATCTTAATAGCACTCTCATTGCCACATAGCAATGGCACATGTCTCACATGTATCCCATAATCTTTGAAAGTTTGTGTCATCCATAGTAGTTGAGCACAACATGATCCAACTGCAATGTATTCCGCTTCAGTGGTGGATAGAGATACCAAATTTTGTTTCTTGGAAGACCAAGATGATGTCTACTATGCAACCTTCTTATTGTAGACTCTTGTTGGGCCTCCAAGCGCAGATTTTTGTAGGACAGTAGCAATTTTCCCTCAAGTGGATGACCTAAGTGAAGGAAATATGCCCTAGAGGCAATAATAAAGTTGTTATTTTATATTTCCTTATTCATGATAAAGGTTTATTATTCATGCTAGAATTATATTGATCGGAAACCTAAATACATGTGTGAATACATAAACAAATACCGTGTCCCGAGTAAGCCTCTACTAGACTAGCTCGTTGATCAAAGATGGTCAAGGTTTCCTAACCATAGACATGTGTTGTCATTTGATAACAAAATCACATCATTAGGAGAATGATGTGATGGACAAGACCCATCTGTTAGCTTAGCATTTGATCGTACAGTTTATTGCTACTGCTTTCATGTATGTCGAATACATATTCCTTTGACTATGAGATCATGCAACTCCCGGATACCGGAAGAGTGCCTTGTGTGCTATCAAACGTCACATCATAATTGTGTGATTATAAAGATGATCTACAGGCATCTCCGAAGGTGATTTTTTGGGTTGGCATGAATCGAGATTAGGATTTGTCACTCCAAGTATCGGATAGGTATCTTTGGGCCCTCTTGGTAATACACATCATAATAAGCCTTGCAAGAAAATGACTAATGAGTTAGTCACGGGATGATGTATTACGAAACGAGTAAAGAGACTTGCCAGTAACTAGATTGAACTAGGTATAGAGATACCGATGATCGAATCTCGGGCAAGTAACATACCGATGAACAAAGGGAATTGCGTATGTTGTCATAACGGTTTGACCGATAAAGATGTTTGTAGAATATGTAGGAGCCAATATGGGCATCCAGGTTCCGCTATTGGTTATTGACCGGAGAGGTGTCTCGGTCATGTCTACATAGTTTTCAAACCCGTAGGGTCCCCATGCTTAATGTTCGATGTTGATTTGGTATTATATGAGTTATGTGGTTTGGTGACCGAATGTTGTTCGGAGTCCCAGATATGATCATGGATATGACGAGGAGCTCTGGAATGGTCCGGATATAAATATTGATATATAGGACGATAGTATTCGGACTCCATAATGGTTTCGGAATGCACCGGAATGTATCGAGTCACCGGAAGGGTTTCTTGGGCTTAATGGGCCATATGAGGGGAGAAAACCAGCCCACAGGGGGCTGGTGTGCCCCCTCCAGGCCATAGCACAAGGAGAAGTAACGGAGAGGACTCCTTCCTTTTCTTCTCACAAGGAGAAGGAAAGAGAGGGGGCGCCTCCCCCTCCCCCCCGCAAAGATTTGGAAAGCGGGGGCGCACCTAGTTGGATTCGGCCAGCCCTTTGGGGGGGGGCGCCCTAGGGCTGCCTCCTCCCCTCCCACTCCAATATATATGTGGGAGGGGTGCCACACAAAGGCACAGGATTATTCCACGTCGTGTGTCGGCACCCCTCCGCCTCTAGTTTCTCCTCCGTTCTAGATCATCGCAGCGCTTAGGCGAAGCCCTACGGTATCACTTCACCACCACCGTCACCACACCGTTGTGCTACCGGAACTCATCACCTCATTGCTACACTTGCTGGATCAAGACGGCGAGGATGGCACTGAGCTGAACATGTGCAGAACGGGGAGGTGACGCGTGTTTGGTACTTGATCGGTTGAAGCGTGAAGAAGTTCGACTACATCAACCGCGTTTTGAAACTCTTCGGCTTTCGGTCTACGAGGGTATGTAGACATATTCTTCCCCTCGTTGCTATGCATCTCCATGGATAGATCATTGTGCGTGCATATAATTTTTTTTGTTTTCCATGCAACGTTCCCAAGAGTGGCATCTTGAGCCAAGTCTATGCGTAGGATATGCACGAGTAGAACACAACGGGTTGTGGGCGGTGATAGTCATACTGCTTACCACCAATGTCTTATTTTGATTCGGCGGTATTGTGGGATGAAGTGGCCCAGACCAACCTTACATGTCCACACACATGAGACCGGTTCCACCGATAGACATGCAACTTGTTTTGCATAAAGGTGGCTGGCAGGTATCTGTTCCTCCAACTTTAGTTGAATCGAATTTGACCGTGGACAGTCCTTGTTGAAGGTTAAAACAACAAATTTGATAAATCACCGTTGTGGTTTTGATGCGTATGTAAGAACGGTTCTTGGTAGAAGCCCGTAGCAGCCACGTAAAACTTGCAACAACAAAGTAGAGGGCGTCTAACTTGTTTTTGCAGGGCATGTTGTGATTGATATGGTCAATACATGATGTGATATACGTTATTGTATGAGATGATCATGTTTTTTAAAAGTTATCGGCAACTGGCAGGAGCCTTATGTTTGTAGCTTTATTATAAAAGTTATCGGCAACCACCAATGTATTATTTTGATTCTGTGGTATTTTTGGATGAAGCGGCCCGGACCAACCTTACATGACCACGTTCATGAGACCAGTTCCACCGACAGACATGCAACTAGTTTTGCATAAAGGTGGCTAGCGGGTGTCTGTTTCTCCTACTTTAGTTGAATCAAATTTGACTGCGGTCGGTCCTTGAAGAAGGTTAAAATAACAAACTTGATGAAACACCATTGTGCTTTGATGCGTAGGTAAGAATGGTTCTTGCTAGAAGCCCGTAGCAGCCATGTAAAGCTTGCAAACAACAAAGTAGAGGACATCGAACTTGTTTTTGTAGGGCATGTTGTGATGATATATGGTCAAGACATGATGTGATAAACGTTATTGTATGAGATGATCATGTTTTGTAAGATATCTGACAACCGGCATGAGCCTTATGGTTGTCTCTTTATTGTATGAAATGCAAATGCCATGTAATTGCTTTACTTTATCACTATGCGTTAGCGATAGTTGTAGAAGCAATAGTTGGCGAGACGACCATGAAGCTATGATGGAGATCAAGGTGTCGAGTCGGTGATGATGGAGATCATGATGATGCTTTGGAGATGGAGATAAAAAGCACAAGATGATGATGGCCATATCATGTCACATATTTTGATTGCATGTGATGTTTATCTTTTGTGCATCTTATTTTGCTTGGTACGGCGGTAGCATTATAAGATGATCCCTTAAAAAAATTTCAAGGTAAAAGTGTTCTCCCTAAGTATGCACCATTGCTACAGTTCATCGTGTTGAGACACCACGTGATGATCGGGTGTGATAGACTCTACGTTCACATAGAACGGGTGCAAGACAGTTTTGCACATGCGAAATACTTGGGTTAAACTTGACGAGCCTAGCATGTACAGACATGGCCTCGGAACACTAGAGACCGAAAAATCAAACGTGAATCATATAGTAGATATGATCAACATAGAGATGTTCGCCATTGATGACTACTCTATCTCATGTGATGATTGATGACCCACAAGTATAGGGGATCTATCATAGTCCTTTCGATAAGTAAGAGTGTCGAACCCAAAGAGGAGCAAAAGGAAACGACAAGCGGTTTTCAGTAAGGTATTCTCTGCAAGCACTGAAATTATCGGTAACAGATAGTTTTGTGATAAGGTAATTCGTAATGGGTAGCAAGTAATAAAAGTAAACAAGGTGCAGCAATGTGGCCCAATCCTTTTTGTAGCAAAGGACAAGCCTGGACAAACTCTTATATAAAGGAAAGCGCTCCCGAGGACACATGGGAATTATCGTCAAGCTAGTTTTCATCATGCTCATATGATTCACATTCGTTACTTTGATAATTTGATATGTGGGTGGACCGGTGCTTGGGTACTGCCCTTCCTTGGACAAGCATCCCACTTATGATTAACCCCTCTTGCAAGCATCCGCAACTACAAAAGAAGTATTAAGGTAAACATAACCATGGCATGAAATATATGGATCCAAATCAGCCCCTTACGAAGCAACGCATAAACTAGGGTTTAAGCTTCTGTCACTCTAGCAACCCATCATATACTTATTACTTTCCAATGCCTTCCCCTAGGCCCAAACAATGGTGAAGTGTCAAGTAGTCGACGTTCACATGACACCACTAGAGGAGAGACAACATACATCTCATCAAAATATCGAACGAATACCAAATTCACATGACTACTTACAGCAAGACTTCTCCCATGTCCTGAGGAACAAATGTAACTACTCACAAATCATATTCATGTTCATAATCAGAGGGGTATTAATATGCATAAAGGATTTGAGCATATAATCTTCCACCGAATAAACCAACTAGCATCAACTACAAGGAGTAATCAACACTACTAGCAACTGTGATGCCCCCTACTCAATCGTACACTAATCATACACGCAAACGTGTACGATCAAGATCAGGGACTCACGGGAAGATATCACAACACAACTCTACAAATAAAATAAGTCATACAAGCATCATATTACAAGCCAGGGGCCTCGAGGGCTCGAATACAAGAGCTCGATCATAGACAAGTCAGCGGAAACAACAATATCTGAGTACAGACATAAGTTAAACAAGTTTGCCTTAAGAAGGCTAGCACAAAAGTAGCAACGATCAAAAAGGTAAGGCCTCCTGCCTGGGATCCTCCTAAACTACTCCTGGTCGTCATCAGCGGCCTGCACGTAGTAGTAGGCACCTCCAGTGTAGTAGGAGTCGTCATCGACGGTGGCATCTGGCTCCTGGACTCCATCGTCTGGTCGCAACAACCGAGTATAGAAAGGGGAAAAGGGGGGAGCAAAGCAACCGTGAGTACTCATCCAAAGTACTCGCAAGCAAGGAGCTACACTACATATGCATTGGTATCAATGAAAGGGGGTAGTATATGTGGACTGAACTGCAGAATGCCAGAGTAAAAGGGGGATAGCTAGTCCTGTCAAAGACTACGCTTCTGGCAACCTCCATCTTGCAGCATGTAGAAGAGAGTAGAGGGTAAGTTCACCAAGTAGCATCGCATAGCATAATCCTAACCGATGATCCTCCCCTCGTCTCCCTGTGAGAGAGCGATCACCGGTTGTATCTGGCACTTGGAAGGGTGTATTTTATTAAGTATCTGGTTCTAGTTGTCATAAGATCAAGGTACAACTCCAGGTCGTCCTTTTACCGATGGACACGGCTATTCGAATAGATAAACTTCCCTGCAGGGGTGCACCACATTTCCCAACACGCTCGATCCCCTTTGGCCGGACACACTTTCCTGGGTCATGCCCGGCCTCGGAAGATCAACACGTCGCAGCCCCACCTAGGCACAACAGAGAGGTCAGCACGCCGGTCTAAATCCTATGGCGCAGGGGTCTGGGCCCATCGCCCATTGCACACCTGCACGTTGCGAACGCGGCCGGCGAGCAGACCTAGCCTCCCTTATACAAGAGCAAGCGTTCCAGTCCAACCCGGCGCGCGCCGCCCAGTCGCTGACGTCAAGAAGGCTTCAGATGATACCACGACGTCGAGTGCCCATAACTGTTCCCGCGTAGTTGGTTAGTGCATATAGGTCAATGGCCAGACTCAGATCAAACACCCAGATCTCGCTAAGCGTGTTATTTTGAAATAACCGCGAACGCCGACCAGGGCCAGGCCCACCTCTCTCCTAGGTGGTCTCAACCTACCCCGTCGCTCCGCCACAAAAATCCACTCAGAATGTCGTCGGGACAAACGTCCTTTCGGACCCAATCCGTGAATCACTCGCGGGTACTCTACGAGCCGACCCGACTTTAGTCACCACAAGTATCATGTATAAGATATATAATATATACCCGTGATCACCTCCCGAGTGATCACGGCCCGATAGTATAGCATGGCAGACGGACAAGAATGTAGGGCCACAAATGGAATACTAGCATACTATACTAAGCATCTAGGATTGCAGGTAAAGGTAACAACAGTAGTAGCAAGGACAGGCTATGCATCAGGATAGGATTTACGGAAAGCAGTAACATGCTACACTACTCTAATGCAAGCAGTAGAGAGAAGAGTAGGAGATATCTGGTGATCAAGGGGGGGCTTGCCTGGAAGCTCTACTGAAAAAGAAGAAGTGTCGTCGACGTAGTCGATCATAGGGGAAGCATCAGTCTCGGAGTCTACCGGAGAGAAGAGGGGGAAAACAGTAAATACAAAGCAAACAGATTCATGACAAGACAACAAGCGGTACTAGGGGTATTCTAACGCGGTGCTACACGATACTGGCGAAGGGGGATAACATCCGGGAAAGTTTTCCCGAAGTTAGGCATTTTCGGACAAACGAATTGGAGGGGAAATTTTTGCATGTTTGCTATGCTAGGGACATGTGGCGGATGAACGGACCGCGTATTCGGATTCGTCTCGTCATTCTGAGCAACTTTCATGTACAAAGTATTTTCATCCGAGTTACGAATTAATTTATATGATTTTTCAAAGTTTTATCAATATTCTAGAAATTATTATTAATTCAAAAATAAATAGGAAATTGCTAGGTGTACCCAGCCTTGTGTACACAGATTGTACACAAAGGCTGACAAGTGGGCCAGGGGGTCCCTGTTGACCAAGTCATCAGAGACTAGTCAACCAGTGAATAGTAGAAGTGGGTGCACATGCCATTGACTCTAACTTTAGCAGTTTAGGTAGTTTTGCATAATTAACAGCAGGGCCCATCTGTCATTGAGTTATTTTATGTTAATTACCTAATTAAGTAATTAATTAATGTACTAATTATTTTACTTATTATTTATTTTACCTACTAACTTTTATTTATTTTTTAGTAAAGAAAAGGGGATGGGCCACACAGCTCAGTGGCACAAGGCCATAGCGGGGGTTGGATCTGGGCACGGCCAGCGGTGGGGCACTCCCCTCCTGGCCCGGACCAGCACAGCGCAGGAGGGCACCGGCGGCCACAGCGAACAACGACAACGGGAGACGCAGGGCGAGCGAGGGGGACGCGGCCGCGGGCGTGGGCCGGTGAGGCCGAGGTGGGGGAGCACGGGGCCGCAGCAGCAGCGCGCGGGCAGCCAGGCGCCGGCCGAGGCGGTGAGCGGCGTGGGCGCGGCTAACGGAGCGGCGCACAGTAGCGGCAGGGACCACGGTGGACGGCGCGGGCGAAGCGACGCGCGGTGGTGGCAGGGGGAAGCATCAGCGGTAGCAGACAATGGGCGGAGCCGGTGCGGGGCAGGGGCGGCGGTCAGTGGACGAGCGCGGCAAGGCGAACGGCAGCAGCCAGCGGTGAGCGGGCAAGCGCGGTCGCAGGGGCCGTATGGGGCGGAAACGGGGCGGCGCGACGACGGGCGCGACCACACGTGGGCGAGCGTGAGGAGCACAGAGCTTCGGCCAGAGCTCCATGCGGGCGCAGGAAGGAGACGACAACGGCGTCGGGACGGAGGGGTAGAACTACACGCCGGACGGGAGCACGAGAGGGGTCGGGGAGGAAGGGGAGCTCACGGGGAAGGGCACACGGTGGCCCGGTGGCAACTTAGTAGCAGCAGAGTGGTCGGATCGACCGCGGCGGATGACGATGCCCGATGGGGAGGCGAGCTCGATGCAGACGACGTGGGGCCTCCCCGGCTCCAGCTGGTGTAGGCCGAGGGTGAGGTCGAGGCCGGCGGAGTCCTTGGACGCTTCGGAGAGATACGGGGGGCGGCGGTCGTTGCGGCGAAGCGAGATGCACAGCGATGATGGGGCGCGACCGGGGTGGAACTGGGACAGGGGGAGAGGAGAGTGTGGGGAAAGGGTTGAGTGGATGAGATGGGGAGGGGAACCCGAGGGGGCGCTGCGTCGACATCCTTGTCCCCTCGTCGGCGTGGCCGACGAGGTGGTCGGGCAGGAGCACGTCCCTGTTGCGGTCTGAGACCGAGGAACATGAAGCAGGGAGAGGGACAACCGGTGCGGGGGTATTGGGCTGGATGGGTGGGAGTGGGCCGAGGCCCAGGGGGAGCCAGGGGGTTTCCTTTTCTCTCCTTGCCTTTTATTTTTTTAGCCACTAAAAGGTTTTTATTAAAAAACAACTAGTCCCATAAATGACACTACAATATGTAGCACTGCCAGGAAAGTTTAGGAGGCATTTGAAAAGCTTTGGAATTTTTATAATTTCAAAAGCGATTAAGATATTATTTTGGCCCCTGTTTTAGGACATTTAATTATTTTATAAAAGGTTGTCTCCAACACCAAAATTATCTAGGGATCATTTGCCACATGATGATCATTTTTGTTTTGACAATTGAAAACTTTTAAAGTTTGACTTGAATTTAAATTTGAATTTTAGTGGGGTTTGAATCAATGCGAGTTTATCAACAGTAATCTTGGTGATGTGGCATCATTAGCAGAGGGTTACTGTAGCTTAATTATCCGGGCGTCACGGCAACCCACAGGTACCAATCTGAGGTTTTGAGACAAAGATTGGATACAAGAGATGAACTAGGGTTTGAGAGGAGATGGTGCTAGTGAAGATGTTGATGGAGATTGACCCCCTCCCGATGAGAGGATCGATGATGATGATTTCCCCCTCCCGGAGGGATGTTTCCCCGGTAGAACAGCTCCGCCGGAGCCCTAGATTGGTTCCGCCAAGGTTCCGCCTCGAGACGGCGGTGCTTCGTCCCGAAAGCTTCCTTCTGATTTTTTCCAGGGCGAAAGACCTCATATAGAAAAAGATGGGCACCGGAGGCCTGCCAGGGGGCCCACGAGGCAGGGGGCGCGCGCCCACCCTCGTGGACGGTGGGTGGCCCCCCTCTGGTGCTTTCTTCGCCCAATATTTTTATATATTCCAAAACTGACTTTTGTGGAGTTTCGGGACTTTTGGAGTTGTGCAAATAGGTCTCTAATATTTGCTCCTTTTCCGGCCCAGAATTCCAGTTGTCGGCATTCTCCCTCTTCATGTAAACCTTGTAAAATAAGAGAGAAAATGCATAAGTATTGTGACATAATGTGTAATAACAGTCCATAATGCAATAAATATCGATATAAAAGCATGATGCAAAATGGACGTATCAATGATCGGATATGGTTTAGTTGATTTGGATCACGTATCATTTAGATGACTTGAGGGATGTCTATCTAAGTGAGAATTCTTAAGTAATTTGATTAATTGAACTTAAATTTATCATGAACTTAGTCCTGATAGTATTTGCATATCTATGTTGTGTACCTCGCGATGTAGTTCCCCTATTTTTTTATATGATCCTAGGGAAAACTAAGTTGAAAGATGTTAGTAGCAATGATGTGGACTGGGTCCGTGATATGAGGATTATCCTCACAGCTGCACAGAAGAATTATGTCATTGATGAACCTCTAGGTGACAGACCTATTGCAGGAGCAGATGCAGACGTTATGAACGTTTGACAAGCTTGATATGATGACTACTTAATAGTCTAGTGCACCATGCTTTAGGGCTTAGAAGAGGGACTTCAAAAATGTTTTGAACACCATGGAGCATATGAGATGTTCCAAGAGCTGAAATTGGTGTTTCAGACTCATGCCCATGTCGATAGGTACGTATGAGACCTCTGACAAGTACTTTGCCTACAAGATGGAGGAGAATAGCTCAGCTAGTGAGCATGTGCTCGGAATGTGTGGGTAGTACAATCACTTAAATCAAGTGGGGGTTAATCTTCCAGATAAGATAGTGATTGACAGAGTTCTCTAGTCACTATCACCAAGCTACTAGAACTTCGTGATGAACTATAATATGCATGAGATGACGAAAACGATTCCCGAGCTCTTCGTGGTGCTGAAATCGGCGAAGGTAGAAATCAAGAAATAACATCAAGTGTTGATGGTTAACAAGACCACTAGTTTCAAGAAAAGTGCAAGGGAAAGAAAGGGAACTTCAAGAAAAACGGCAAGCAAGTTGCCACTCCAGATAAGAAGCCCAAAGCTAGACCCAAGCCTGAAACTGAGTGCCTCTACTACAAAGGAAATGGTCACTGGAAGCAGAACTACCCCAAATATTTGGCGGATAAGAAGGATGGCAAAGTGAACAAATGTATATTTGATATGCACGTTATTGATGTGTACTAGTGCTCATAGTAGCCCCTAGGTATTTGATACTTGTTCCGTTGCTAAGATTAGTAACTCGAAATAGGAGTTGTAGAATAAACGAAGGCTAGTTGAGGGTCAGGTGACGATGTGTGTTGGAAGTGGTTCCAAGATTGATATGATCATCATTGCACACTCCTTATACTTTTAGGATTAGTGTTAAACCTAAATAAATGTTATTTGGTGTTTGCGTTGAGCATGAACAAGATTGGATCGTGTTTATATCAATACAGTTATTCATTTAAGTCAGAGAATAATTATTATTCTGTTTACATGAATAAAACCTTCTATGGTCATACGCCCAAGGTTAATGGTTTATTGAAATCTCGATCGTAGTAATACACATATTCATAATATTGAAGCCAAAACATGCAGAGTTGATAATGATAGTGCAACATACTTGTGGCACTACCATTTAGGTCATATTGGTGTAAAGCGCATGAAGAAACTGCATGCTGATGGGCTTTTGGAATCACTTGATTATGAATCATTTGATACTTGCGAACCATGCCTCATGGGTAAGATGACTTAAACTCTGTTCTCTGGAACAATGGAGCGAGCTAATGACTTATTGGAAATAATACATACCGATGTATGCGGTCCGATGAGTGTTGAGCATGTGGCGGGTATCGTTATTTTCTCACCTTCACAGATGATTTGAGTAGATATGGGCATATCAACTTAATGAAACACAAGTCTGAAACATTTGAATAGTTCAAAGAATTTTAGAGTGAAGTAGAGAATCATCGTAATAAGAAAATAAAGTTTCTACGATCTGATCGCGGAGGCAAATATTTGAGTTACGAGTTTGGCCTTTATTTAAAACAATGTGGAATAGTTTCACAAATCACACCACCTGGAACACCACAGTGTAATGGTGTGTCCGAATGTCGTAACCGTACTTTATTAGATATGGTGCGATCTATGATGTCTCTTACCGATTTACCACTATCGTTTTGGGGTTATGCATTAGAGATAGCTGCATTCACGTTAAATAGGGCACCATCTAAATCCGTTGAGACGACACCGTATAAACTATGGTTTGGCAAGAAACCAAAGCTGTCATTGGGGTTGCGATGCTTATGTGAAAAGGTTTAGCCTGATAAGCTCGAACCCAAATCGGAGAAGTGCGTCTTCATAGGATACCAAAAGAAACTGTTGGGTACACCTTCTACCACAGATCTGAAGGCAAGATCTTTGTTGCTAAAAATGGATCCTTTCTAGAGGAGTTTCTCTCAAAAGAAGTGAGTGGGAGGAAAGTAGAACTTGATGACGTAATTGTACCTTCTCTCGAATTGTAAAGTAGCGCATCATAGAAAACCGTTTCCATGATGCCTACACCAACTAGAGAGGAAGATAAT
Organism: Triticum urartu; assembly: GCF_003073215.2. Classification (NCBI taxonomy): domain Eukaryota; kingdom Viridiplantae; phylum Streptophyta; class Magnoliopsida; order Poales; family Poaceae; genus Triticum; species Triticum urartu. The sequence continues at coordinate 358,728,016 of NC_053025.1, forward strand.
GATAATGATCATGAAACTTCAGATCAAGTTGCTACTGAACCTCGTAGTTTAACGAGAGCACGATCCGCACCAGAGTGGTAGGGTAATCCTGTTCTGGAAGTCATGTTACTAGACCAAGACGAACCTACGAACTATGAAGAAGCTATGATGAACCTAGATTCCGCCAGATGGCTTGAAGCCATGAAATCTGAGATAGGATCCATGTATGAGAACAAAGTGTGGACTTTGATGGACTTGCCTGATGATCGGCAAGCCATTAATAATAAATGGATCTTCAAGAGGAAGACAGACGCTGATGGTAGTGTTACTATCTACATAGGTCGACTTGTCGCAAAAGGTTTTTCGACAAGTTCAAGGTGTTGACTACGATGAGATTTTCTCACTCGTAGCGATGCTTAAGTCTGTCCGAATCATGTTAGCAATTGCCGCATTTTATGAAATCTGGCAAATGGATATCAATACTGCATTCCTTAATGGATTTCTTAAAGAAGAGTTGTATATGATGCAAGCAGAAGGTTTTGTCGATCCTAAAGGTGCTAACAAAGTGTGCAAACTCCAGCGATCCATCTATGGACTAGTGCAAGCATCTCGGAGTTGGAATATATGCTTTGATGAGGTGATCAAAGCATGTGGTTTTATACAGACTTATGGTGAAGCCTGTATTTACAAGAAAGTGAGTGGGAGCTTTGTAGCATTTCTGATATTATATGTGGATGACATATTGTTGATCGGGAATGATATCGAATTTCTGGATAGCATAAAAGGATACTTGAATAAGTATTTTTCAATGAAAGACTTCGGTGAAGCTGCTTATGTATTGGGCATCAAGATCTATAGAGATAGATCAAGATGCTTGATAGGACTTCCACAAAGCACATACCTTGATAAAGTTTTGAAGCAGTTCAAAATGTATCAGTCAAAGAAAGGGTTCTTGCCTGCGTTACAAGGTGTGAAGTTGAGTAAGACTCAAAACCCGACCACGGCAGATATATAGAGAGAATGAAAGTCATTCCCTATGCCTCAGCCATAGGTTCTATGAAGTATGCCATGCTATGTACCAGACCTGTTGTGTGCCTTGCCATGCGTTTGGCAAGGGGGTACAATAGTGATCCAGGAGTAGATCACTCGACAACGGTCAAAATTATCCTTAGGTACCTAAAGAGGACTAAGGAAATGTTTCTTGGTTATGGAGGTGATTAAGAGTTCATCGTAAAGAGTTACGTCGACGCAAGCTTTGACACCAATCTGGATGACTCCGAGTCTCGATCTGGATACATATTGAAAGTGGGAGCAATTAGCTAGAGTAGCTCCATGCAGAGCATTGTAGACATAGAAATTTGCAGAATACATATGGATATGAATGTGACAGACCCGTTGACTAAGCCTCTCTTAGTACTCTTTGGGAGTTAATCACATGGCGATGTGAACTAGATTATTGGCTCTAGTAAACTCTTTGGGTGTTCATCACATGGCGATGTGAACTATGGGTGTTAATCACATGACGATGTGAACTAGATTATTGACTCTAGTGCAAGTGGGAGGCTGAAGGAAATATGCCCTAGAGGCAATCATAAAGTTGTTATTTTATATTTCCTTATTCATGATAAAGGTTTATTATTCATGCTAGAATTGTATTGATCGGAAACCTAAATACATGTGTGAATACATAAACAAATACCATGTCCCGATTAAGCCTCTACTACACTAGCTCATTGATCAAAGATGGTTAAGGTTTCCTAACCATAGACATGTGTTTTCATTTGATAACAAGATCACATCATTAGGAGAATGATGTGATGGACAAGACCCATCTGTTAGCTTAGCATTTGATCGTACAGTCTATTGCTACTGCTTTCATGTATGTCAAATACATATTCCTTTGACTATGAGATCACGCAACTCCCGGATACCGGAGGAGTGCCTTGTAGCTATCAAACATCACAATGTAACTGGGTGATTATAAAGATGCTCTAGAGGCATCTCCGAAGGTATTTTGTTGGGTTGGCATGAATCGAGATTAGGATTTGTCACTCCGAGTATCGGAGAGGTATCTCTAGGCCCTCTCGATAATACACATCATAATAAGCCTTGCAAGCAAATGACTAATGAGTTAGTCACGGGATGATGTATTACGGAACAAGTAAAGAGACTTGCCGGTAATGAGATTCAACTAGGTATAGAGATACCGACGATCCAATCTCGGGCAAGTAACATACCCACGGACAAAGGGAATTGTGTATGTTGTCATAACGGTTCGACCGATAAAGATCTTTGTAGAATATGTAGGAGCCAATATGGGAATCCAGGTTCCGCTATTGGTTATTGACCGGAGAGGTGTCTTGGTCATGTCTACATAGTTCTCGAACCCGTAGGGTCCGCATGGTTAACGTCGATGTCGATTTGGTATTATATGAGTTATGTCGTTTGGTGACCGAATGTTGTTCGGAGTCCCGGATGTGATCACGGGTATGATGAGGAGCTCCGGAATGGTCTGGAGATAAAAATTGATATATATATATAAGATTATAGTATTCGGACTCCGGAATGGTTTTGGAATGCACCGAAATGTATCGGGTCACCGGAAGGGTTTAAAGAGTGTGTCCTTGGGCTTAATGGGCCATAGGAGGGGAGCAAACCAGCCCACAGGGGGCTGGTGCACCCCCATCTAGGCCGCAGCACAAGGAGAAGGAAGGGAGAGGGCTCGTTCCTTTTCTTCTTACAAGGAGAAGGAAAGAGAGGGGGCGCCTCCGCCCTTTCCTTCCCCCCACGCAAAGATTTAGAAAAGGGGGGGTGCACCTAGTTGGATTCGGCCAGCCCTTTGGGGGTGCCCTAGGGCTGCCTACTCCCCTCCCACTCCTATATATATGTGGAAGGGGTGCCACACAAAGGCATAGGATTATTACACGCCGTGTTTTGGCACCCCTTCGCCTCTAGTTTCCTCCTCCGTTCTAGATCATCGCGTCGCTTAGGCGAAGCCCTACGGGATCACTTCACCACCATCGTCACCACGCCATTGTGCTGCCGGAACTCATCACCTTCTTGCTACGCTTTCTGGATCAAGACGGCGAGGACAACACCAAGCTGAACGTGTGCAGAACGCGGAGGTGTCATGCGTTCGGTACTTGATCGATTGAAGCGTGAAGAAGTTCGACTACATCAGCCGCGTTGTGAAATGCTTCCGCTTTCGCTCTACAGGGTACATAGACATACTCTCCCCCTTGTTGCTATGCATCTCCATGGATAGATCATTGCGTGTGCGTAGAATTTTTTTTGTTTTCCATGCAACGTTCCCAACACTAAGGTTTATCAATCCATGGGAGGCGTGGGATGAAGATGGTCTCTCTCAAAAAACCTTGCAACCAAATAACAAAGAGTCTCTTGTGTCCCCAACACACCCAATACAATGGTAAATTGTATAGGTGCACTAGTTTGGCGAAGAGATGGTGATATAAGTGTAATGTGGATGGTAGATATAGGTTTTTGTAATCTGAAAATATAAAAACAACAAGGTAACTAGAGTTCGTATAAGTGTCACAAACAACCCTAGAGTTCATAGTAAAATAACACCATATAATACACACCAATCAACTCTAATGTCACCTAGATACTCCAATGTCACCACAAGTATCTGTGGGTCAATTATACGATATGCATCAAACAACTTCAGATTCATAATAGTCAATCCAACACAAAGAACTTCAAAGAGTGCCCCAAGATTCCTACCGAAGAAACAAGGACGAACACATGCATCAACCCCTATGCATAGATTACCCCAATGTCACCTCAGGAATCCGCAAGTTGAGTGCCAAAACATACATCAAGTGAATCAATAGAACACCCCATTGTCACCACGGGTATCCCACGCAAGACATACATCAAGTGTTCTCAAATCCATAAAAGTATTCAATCCGATAATAGTGAAATCTCAAGGGTAAGGCTCAATTCATGACAAGAAGGTAGAGGGGGAGTGATACGCCTCCAATGTATCTACAATTTTTTATTGTTCCATGCTATTATATTATCCATCTAGGGTGTTTTATATGCATTTATATGCTATTTTATATGATTTTGGGGACTAACCTATTAACCTAGAGCCTAGTGCCAGTTTCTGTTTTTTCCTTGTTTTGAGTTTTACAGAAAAGGAGAGTAAAAGAGTTGGGCCAGAAGAGTCCCGAGCTGTCCATGAGGGTGGGGGCGCGCCCTACCCCCCTGGGCGTGGGCCCCTATCTCATGGATGACTCGGAGACCCCCCCTGACGTGAGACTGACGCCAAAAATTCCTATAAATACAGAAACCTCCAGAAAATAACCTAGATCGGGAGTTCTGCCGCCGCAAGCCTCTGTAGCCACCGAAAACCAATCTAGACCCGTTCCGGCACCTTGTCGGAGGGGGGAATCCCTCTCCGGCGGCCATCTTCATCATCCCAGCGCTCTCCATGACGAGGAGGGAGTAGTTCACCCTCGGGGCTGAGGGTATGTACCAATAGCTATGCGTTTGATCTCTCTCTCTCTCTCTCTCGTGTTCTTGATTCGGAACGATCTTGATGTATCGCGAGCTTTGCTATTATAGTTGGATCTTATGATATTTCTCCCCCTCTACTCTCTTGTGATGGATTGAGTTTTCTCGTTGAAGTTATCTTATCGGATTGAGTCTTTAAGGATTTGAGAACACTTGATGTATGTCTTGCATGTGCTTATCTATGGTGACAATGGGATATCACGTGATCCACTTGATGTATGTTTTGGTGATCAACTTGCGAGTTCCGTGACCTCTTGAACTTATGCATAGGGGTTGGCACACATTTTTGTCTTGACTCTCCGGTAGAAACTTTGGGGCACTCTTTGAAGTTCTTTGTGTTGGCTGAATAGATGAATCTGAGATTGTGTGATGCATATCGTATAATCATACCCGCAGATACTTGAGGTGACATTGGAGTATCTAGGTGACATTAGGGTTTTGGTTGATTTGTGTCTTAAGGTGTTATTCTAGTACGAACTCTTGAATAAATCGATCAGAAAGAATAACTTTGAGGTGGTTTCGTACCCTACAATAATCTCTTCATTTGTTCTCCGCTATTAGTGACTTTGGAGTGACTCTTTGTTGCATGTTGAGGGATAGTTATATGATCCAATTATGTTATTATTGTTTAGAGAACTTACACTAGTGAAAGTATGAACCCTGGGCCTTGTTTCCTAGCATTGCAATACCGTTTACACTCACTTTTATTGTTATTTACCTTGCTGTTTTTATATTTTTCAGATTACAAAAACCTATATCTACCATCCATATTGCACTTCTATCACCATCTCTTCGCCGAACTAGTGCACCTATACAATTTACCATTGTATTGGGTGTGTTGGGGACACAAGAGACTCTTTGTTATTTGGTTGCAGGGTTGCTTGAGAGAGACCATCTTCATTATACGCCTCCCACGGATTGATAAACCTTAGGTCATCCACTTGAGGAAAATTTGCTACTGTCCTACAAACCTCCGCACTTGGAGGCCCAACAATGTCTACAAGAAGAAGGTTGTGTAGTAGACATCAAGCTCTTTTCTGGCGCCGTTGCCGGGGAGGTGAGTGCTTGAAGGTATAGCTTTAGATCTTGCAATCGAATCTTTTTGTTTCTTGTTTTATCACTAGTTTAATTTATAAAAGAAAACTAAAAATGGAATTGAGGGTGCCTCATATGCTTCATCTTTTTAATATCTTTCGTGAAAATGATGGAAAGGAAAATTGTGCCCAAGTGCTAGAAGAAGAATGCATTAAATTGTTTGGCACTAAATCTTTGAATGATGAGCATGATTGCAATGTTGTTAGTATGAACTCTTTGAATATCCATAGTACTAATGATGATTGCACTAGTCATGATGAAAATGTCTCTTATAAGCATGTCAATTTTTGTGGAGTGCATAGAGTTTGCAAGTACACACCAAATAGGGAAGATAGATTTTGCAAGTGGCATGAGTATTTAGAAACTAAATGGTTGCAAGAAAGGCTAGATGTTTGTGCTGAAAATTTAAATTTTCTTAGCCATCCTTGTGAACTTTGCAATGAACGTGGTCATTTAAATATCCAATGCAAGTTGTTTCATGATCGAATCGTGTCCAAAAATTGTGATGACTTGATTTCCCTTGCGCATCATAATCAACTTAGTTTGCTTCTATGTTATGAAGAAATGTAACGTATAACTAAGGATATTCCAGAATTTGCCCTTGATAAAGTTCTTGATTTTGATCTAGAGGAAATTTATATGTATTGTGCGGTGAATTTCATTGAAAATCCTTATATTGACAATTACATAAAGGTAAGAAAACAAAAAGAAGATGAAGAGAATACTAATGAAAGGGAAGAGACTTCCCAATATCCTCCTATTATTTCTTATGATGAATCAGGTAACGAGGAGGAGCCTTCTATTCAACCAATCTCATTAATAAGGAGCTCCAAAAAGAGGATTAAACCCACACATAATGTGAAGAAGAAAAAGAAAAGACGGGGAAGCAAAGGTAAAAAGGTATCCATCCCAAATGATGTTGCTCGTATTACTCATTGTGATGATGATAATTGCTATACTATTGGTGCTATCCATACTATTAATGATGAGAGTGATTATGCTTGTGATATGAAAAGGCCCAAGCTTGGGGATGCTATGTTTGATGAGAATGACATGTTTGAGAATTTATTTGCTGCAATTAATGTTTGTACCAAGCTTGGGGATGCTATGTTTCATGAAGATATATTTAACCTCCCAAGTTTTGATATGCAAATTTATTATGATGATAACATGCCTCCTATTTATGATGGTTATATTGATGAAAGTGGGTTTGGAAGAGTGTCGACTTTAGGAAGTAATGATCCCACTATTTTGGAGGGTGTTGAATCTTATTTTGACAATTATGAGAGTGGATTTGGAGAGGTCATGACTTTATTTAGTGATGAATCCACTATTTCAGAAGAGGTTCCAATTGATTATGTGAACAAAGTTGCTATCTATGATGATTATTGTGATGAC